>NC_048223.1:21629471-21820597 GCF_002007445.2 Ailuropoda melanoleuca | reverse complement strand
GGCGCTGATGGTGGCGGCAGCGGCGGCGGCAGCTGCTCCCCCAGGAGGGAGGGGACTAGCGGCTCCGCTGCCGCCGCCGCCGCCGCCACTGCACACGCCCTCCCCCGGTTCTCCTCTCCGGGGCTCTACTCCGCGCCCCGGCCGCGGACATGTTCCTGGGGGCTGCGGACTGGGGGTGCGGGCCGGTGGGTGCCAACCTCTCGGTGTGTGTCGGGCGCTGGCGGCCCCCCTCGGCCTCTTTCCCGCTGCCCGCGGGGTTTGTGCCCCCCACCCCCGCGCCCCGGCTCCTAGCGCTCGCCCGCCAGGGGGCGAGGCCAAGCTCTGGGTGAGGATGACGGAGGGGGTGAGGGTGAGGGTGGGGGTAGGGGGCTGGAGCCCAGGCACCTGCTGGCCGCCTCCATCTCCTCAGCACCCCCAGCCGACCCCCGCTCTCACGAACGAGGCAGAGCCTCCCAGTTATTTGTTCTTCCACTCTATTCCACCCTCTCCGAACAGAGACAACTTCCTCCACCCTAGCGGGAGCCAGAGGAAAAAAAATATTTTTGAAAAGAACCCGTCCAAGCTAATCCTTTTCTTTGTTGCTAATTCACCAAAATAGAGGCGTAATGTTTTCTATTTCTCTTTTTAAATACTTTTCTGTGCAACTGTTTTTTTTTTAATTAAGAACGCTTTCTTGCTACAGCAATTTCTGGATCCCATCTGCTGGAGGAAAAAAAAACTGTTAATCAATATTTCCTGTAATTTTTGCTTAAAAGCACTGGTTGTTAAAAAGAACGGTTGTCTCAAAGCACTATCAAAGTGAAAACTCTTCTCAGTGGGAAAAGTTTGAATACAAAAAGTTTGTTAATAGGGCTTATCTCTGCATGGTGGGATTATAACCTTGCTATTTTCGTTTATATAATGTTCCACAGTTTTCAAAATTGATATCACTAGCATTCATATTAACCATGAAAAAATTTAAGCAGCATCCAAAAGGTTGAGGATTGATTATGGCTTCACACTTAAAACAACAACAACAACAACAACACAAAACCTCGACTCAGCGTTTTCAACTATTGTTGAAAACTGTCGTTTTCATTGTTGATGACAATGAGGAGGGTGGCGTTTAGTAAGGTGGAGTGCACATTCCAGTTTTTCATTTGAAAGTTGTGCACTCTTTGTCGGCCTTTCTCGAACAGTTTTTAAAAGCCCACCGCTATTTCTCTGGACCCTTCACAAGCTCCATGCTTTCATAATATGAGTCATAATTTTTGTGTAATATGGGTCATAATGTGCGTATTATCAAATTCTTTGCGTGCCATGTAGCTCTCAGCCAGAGATGCCTTAAGGAATGTGCTTTTCCCTGGAAACATTCCCCTTGCCATCCCGGTTTTCCAGTTAATTTTCTCTATCTTTTTTTTTCCAGATTCTCTGTGTTCGTTTGACTTTTAATGCAGAGTGCTGTGTTAAAATGAAAAATAAAAAGTTTGTATATCTAAACAGCGACCTTAGACAGCATAAAAGGAAATAGCCTCTCCCAACTCGAGTCCAGTCTGAAGGGGGGGGAAATGGCAGACTCTGGTCAGGTTCCATCAGGACAGTCTCCTGCGTGATTGGTATGCTTCCCTTTAGCGCTACTCCTCTCTCCTGCTTCTACTGAGGTTTTGCAGGTTATTCACCATTCTCACCACACCAGATGGGAATCTTAAAGGCTGTGATCCCCTGATCAAGGTCTAACATCATGATGGTAGCAGAGGCTGATAGGGGTTTGGGTTCCCCACATGTAGCTGTTTGAAACTGATGGGATGGTCCTCTTGAGATCTGTGCATTTTACTGGATATAAATTTCCCTCAAATATTTTTTCAAAGTTATAATATTAAACTCCAGTTAATGGTGCTCCTGCTGAAAGTTTAGGGGTGCAGTGTCATGATATCTGCAGCTTGCTTTGAGATGCATCAAAAAATAACATAAATTGGGGCACCTTGGTGGTTCAGTCAGTTAAGTGGCCGACTCTTGATTTGGGCTCAGGTCATGCATGTGGTGGGATCCAGCCCTGCAAAGGCTGTGCACTCAGCGGGGAATCAGCTTGAGGATTCTCTCCCTCTCACCCTGCCCCACCCCTGTATGCCCTCTCTCTCTAAAATAAGTAAGTCTTCAAAAAATAAAAATTCTCTCTCTCCCTCTCCCTCTGCCCCTCCCCCATCTCCTTCTCTCTTTAAAAAAAAATTTAGGGGCACCTGCGTGGCTCAGTCTGTTAAGTGTCTGCCTTGGGCTCAGGTCATGATCCTGGGGGTCCTGGGATCAAGCCCCACATCAGGCTCCCTACTCAGCAGAGAGCCTGCTTCTTCCTCTCCTTCTGCAGGTCCCTGCCCTCCCACCCCACCTCTGTTCCTGCATGCTCACTTTCTCTCTCTCTTTCTCAAATAAATAAATAAAAATCTTATAAAAAATGAAAAATTTTTTAAAATTAAAAAAAGATGAATTGGGGTATCTGTGAATGGGCAAATAGGCAGATGAACAGATTCGGTGATAAAACAATCAGTAAAATGTTAATAATTGAATCTAGGTGGAGTGTATGAGTGTTCACTGTGCAATTCTTTCAACTTTTCTGTATGTTTAAAATTTTCCATAATAAAATGGGGGGAAACCCCAGCTTTAATATGAACTCACCCATCACCTCTCCCCTCCGCA
This sequence comes from Ailuropoda melanoleuca, assembly GCF_002007445.2. Classification (NCBI taxonomy): domain Eukaryota; kingdom Metazoa; phylum Chordata; class Mammalia; order Carnivora; family Ursidae; genus Ailuropoda; species Ailuropoda melanoleuca. The sequence goes on along the minus strand of NC_048223.1, from coordinate 21,817,927 downwards.
GCCAGCCTCAGAATTCAGGAGGCAGGCTATTTCCAGAATGTTTTGAAGCAAAAGAAAACAAGCTCATTTCAGTCCACCCTGAAAACCATCACTATCTGAACAGTGAATGGCTTGTGACATCAACTGAACATTATTTTTCATTACTTCCCTGCTCAGCGCGCCCAGATGACATACTGCCTTAGGCTGCAGGCCCACAGTTTCAAGGCCTATTCAAAGTGTGTTATTAACACCAGGCAGGGACATTTCAAGGGCAAAGGCTCAGAAGGCTTGTTGCCTCTTCATAATCAAGCTGTTGTGAGCATTTAGTAAGTTCCTGTGTGCAGAGCCCTTTTACAAATTGAGTACCAAGAAAATAAAAGGTAGTTTTGGTTTATAAAGTATTTACAACTGTGAAAGGCATTCAATCTAAAATGGAACCAGAGGGGGGCGCCTGGCTGCCTCAATTGATAGAGTATGTGACTCTTGATCTCCAGGTTGTGAGTTTGAGGCCCGCGTTAGGGATAGTTTACTTAATAAAATAATAAATAAAATAAAATGGAACTGGAGGATATGAAATGGAGACTCTCACACATGCATCCTCAAAAGAACAGAACTTAAGAACTGAGGATGATTTCCTGTAAATGCCTGATTTTTGGAAGACAAAGACTTACCTCCTGGCCAATGAACATGCACTAAGAATCTCTTCCCATCCTCAAGCCAATGAACTTAACTGCTTGGACTCTGGCTGGACTTCCTCCTTGCCCATAAACACAGCCTGCCCCAAGCCCTCAATGGATTCACCTGTAGCTTGCTAGCACCCGTGTTTCCTGAATGGCAATTCCTCTGCTATTCCCAAATAAATTCAATTTCTGGTAATTTGAGTGTGCCTCAGTTTACCCCTTTATTGATGTTAACACAATTAGGTAAGGAAGCCACAATTAGAAAATTAAGGGCTTGGAGAGTAGGAATTGTAGGGGCAGTTTGATCACCGGAGTTTACCTCTGGCATATTAATACTATAGAATATTATGTTGCTGTTACAAATAATGGCCTTTATACAAATGTAATAACATAAATAGATCTCCAAGAAGTGCTATTGAATGAACCCTGTACAGTATAATACCATTTATATTAAAAACAGGCACACTGACAGGTAAGCCCAGTTTTGTACATGTTCAATAAGCACATATGAAAATGCAAAAGCAAGAGCAACATTCAGAAAGATACATGCAAACTCTAAAACGTATTTATCTTTCACTGGGCATCCTTGAGAATGAAACTGATTTTTCTTGGGACACCTGGTGGCCCAGTCCGTTGAGCTCAGGTCCTGATCCCAGGGGTCCTGGGATCGAGCCCCACATCGGGCTCTCTGCTCAGTGGAGAGCCTGCTTTTCTCTCTCCCTCTGCCTGCCACTTCCCCTGCTTGTGCTCTCTCTCTCTCAGTGTCTCTCTCTCAAATATATATACAAATATATATACAATATATATACAATCTTGTATATATAAATATATACAATCTTAAAAAAATCAAATAAATAAAAATAAAACTGATGCTTCTCATTTTTATATCCCTAGTTCCTCACTCAATGTTCTTAGTAAGTACTCGTAGTCATTTCTACCCATAAACTCTATGTTCCATCTGTTCATATTTCTCTCCACGGCTATCACCTCTTGCCCAGACTACTAATAACAAGTTCCTAACTGGTCTCTCTGCTTTTATCCTGGCTCTATCACAATCCCCATTCCAAAGGACAGAGTTTTAAAACTTTAAGTACAAACCTGATCACAAATTCCCTGCTTGAAACCCTTTATTGGCTTCTCATAACATTTAAAATACCGTCTCAGGGATACCTGGGTGGCTCAGTTGATTAAGCACCTGCCTTAGGCTCAGGTCATGATACCAGGGTCCTGGGATCAAATCCTGCATCACACTCCCTGCTCAGTGGGAAGCCTGCTTCTCCTTCTCCCTCTGCCTGCCACTCTCCCTACTTGTTATCTCTCTCTCTCTCTGACAAATAAATAAAATCTTTTAAAAAATAACATATAGTCTCAACTCCACCATCTGATTGGCCAAGTCCAACCTCTCCTAGCCCCCGGCCCCCCCCCCCCCCGCCCCCGGCATGAGTGGTATACTACAGCCAAGCTCAGGAGCTCTTTCCTGCCTCAGGACCTTCCCGTCGGCTATACTGTCTGACACCCTCCCCCAAACAACATGGCTGGCCCCCGTTCATCTAGGATCCCTTGCTCAGACATGCCTTCTCATCTAAGAAAGGCAAGTTTCATGACCATCTATTGTTACTGCAACCCCCAGCACCTTTTTGCCATATTCTTTCCTACCAAGCCCACAGCTTCTGTAAAGCACCAACAAGCCTGAAGCCATGCGTATACTGAAACTGTCCCCACAGAAGGCCCAGACTCCAAGGTCTGAGTCTGGATCAGGTGGTATCCGAGCAGGTCTGGCCAAGTGGCCAGTGGCTGGCATCCTTTCCGGCACAGACACCTGTTTTTAGAGATAGCAGCTTGATGATGACTGTAAAATAAAGACATGTGAGGTCCACGCCTTAGTGTGAAGCTCCTTGGGCCAACGTCCCCCTGGGAAAAGTGGCTGTAATTACTGGACATATATTTTAATAATGTCTAAAATGAAAATTTTCCTTCCTGAAAAACAATTATAAAATGATCCCTAGGATTGGGAGACTTAAATTATCTTTCCCTAGTTTTCAAGCATTTATGCAGTTAAATCCTCATTTCTTCAATGAGTCTCAGCCATGCCCCAAATACCATTAGTGCCATCTATCTTTTCATTTTTATTTTTAATAGTTCTTTTAAAAAATTTTTTAAATTTTTAATTGTTCTTAATAACAACTTTCCATATTTAATATGAATAGGCCTAAATGCGTTTGGCTGAGGACTGACCTTGTAAAAAGAGGTTTTCTCCCATTATCATTGCTTTCTGTCTTAAATTCTAACACATATGTTTATCAGCCTACCTACCATTTACAATAAAGGTACCAAGCAAGTAAAAGAAATGAAGACTTTTTCTTCTGAATTCAGGCTAAGTGGCTGACTGCTTTTCTAGGGCAATATGTGAGTATCTATCTTTTTGAATAACTTGAAAATCATCTTAAAAAATCAAATTTTCGGGGTACCTGACTAGCTCGATCAGTGGTGCACGCAACTCTTGATCTCAGGGTTGTGAGTTTGAGCCCTACGTTGGGCATTGAGGCTACTTAAAAAAAATCCAATTTTCGAAGAACCAAACTTTGGTATGACCTAAATTTTCTGTAACAATTTTTTGTATCTGAATAGAGGTATCCCCCCCACTTTCAGGAAATTCACATTCCACCCGTTTGTTTTTTATGAAAGACCTAAGTTAGTATGGTAATGGGATTTTTTTTTTTTGTAAAAGCAAAAATCCTCTTCAAATTTCTTTCAGTTGGTGAAAACAGGTGCTGGGATATTTATTCAATTTTTTAATAGACTTTTTTTTTTAAGATATAACATCTATTAAGTGTACTAATTGTAATGGTCCCACTCAATTTTTATATGTACATATACTTGGCCACTCATCATCCAGATTGAGATATCCCAAAACTCAAGAAGCCTCGCTTTTGCCCCTTTCTAGTCAGTACCCTCAAGCAATCATTATTCTGGCTTTATCATCATAGATCAGTCTTGCCTATTCTTGAACTCATATTACTATAATCAGAGAGCATGGATTCTTGTTGTAAGGCTCCTTTTTGAATGCGGTTATCTTTATGACCCCATCATGTTGTTCCATGTAGCCATATGTCACTCCTTTTTACTGTTGGATAGTATCCCGCTACATGACTCTCCCATAGCTTATCCATTCTCCTATTGTGGAGCATGTCCAATTTTATTTTTTTATGACTAAGGTTGCTATGAATGTTCTTTGGTTGGTTGAGGTTTTTTAAAAAAGATTTTCTTCACTCATTTGAGAGCATGAGAGCAGGGGAGCGGCAGAGGGAGAAGGAGAAAGAATCTGAAGCAGACTGTGCACTGAGCACAGAGCCCAACACAGGGCTTGATCTCACAACCGTGAGACCATGACCTGAGCTGAAACGAAGAGTTGGATGTTCAACCAACTGAGCCACCCAGGTGCCCCTGAGTATTCTTATAATGCCTTTTTGTGCTCATATGTGCTTGTATCTCTATACCCAGGAGTGTGGTTGCTGCATCATAGGGAAAGTGTACACTGAGCTTGAATAGATGCTGCCAGTTCAAAGTGGCTGCACCAATTTATGCTCCAACGTGCCGTGTATGAAAATGACAGTGTTGCACATGCTCATCGAACTTGGTATCGTCAGCCTCTTTCCTGTTCACCATTCTGTTTGTTGTCGAATGGTATCTCCTTGTGGTTTTCATTAGCATTTTTGACATGCATAATAATGTCGAGCACATTTTCATTTGCTTATTGGCACCTTGGATTTTCGCTTTTGTGAAATAAATGCCTGTTCAAGTCTTTTACCCACTTTAAAGTTAGCTTGTCCTTTTTTGTTATTTAGTAGATTTTTATTTCATTTTAAGATTTTATTTATTTGTTTATCAGAGAGAGAGGGAGCACAAGCAGTGGGAGTGGCAGGCAGAGGGAGAAGCCGGCTTCCCGATGAGCAAGGAGCCCGAGGCGGGACTGGATCCCAGGACCCTGGGACCATGACCTGAGCAGAAGGCACCCCCTTCACCAACTGAGCCCCCCAGTTTTATTGTTCTTACCTTCCACGTTGAAGTCCTGTTGTGTCTCAATCAATTGCTGAGTAGAGTGTGAGGTCGTAGGCAGCATTCATTGTTAAATGTTTGGAGCAGGAGGGCCTTACAGCATGATCTCATAGGTCCGTCCTCACAGCAAGTTCACTGTAGTGCTTTTGAAGAACAGTCTGGTACCCCGTTAAAGAGCGCATGTTCTCTAATTAGTTTTTGAAGCAGCATTGCCCTTAGCCTCAGGCAAGAGGAGTTTCTACTCTGAGACCCATAGTTTATAGCATCTCTCATGTCATAAACACTCAAAAACAGAGTGGGGGAGGGGAATCTCTGTCACCTGTCTCTTGGTATGAGCTCTAGACAGGACAACCCTGTAAACCTAGGCGTTCATCTTCTTACCTAACTGTATTATGCGCTAAGGAGACACACTTCCTTGCCTTTCTTGTCCTAGATCCTCAAAACAGAAGATGCCTGGATCAGAATATTGAGAGTTTTGAGTATGAGAGAGCACAGTGTGGAAGTGCAGGAAGATCTGAGTGGCAGGAATGCTTAGGTAAGAGAAAAAACAAATTAACTTGTCAAATCCTCCTTCTTAGCATGAAGGCAAAAGACTCTGCATACAAAGTATTGTTTCCCAGAGTGCAAAGCAGCCGTTTTCTCGCTTCTCTTTGTGCCCTAATTCATGCTTCTGAAGATCTTCATAAATTAGCACAAGTATTCACTAACATTGCAGTGTCTGAGGAACATGTGGTAATATTAGACAATTTTTTACCCTTAAATGTGTATGTATATAGATCTAAACATTATATATGGGAAGCATAACAGATTTTTTCATTTGCAAATAGGTGAACATTAAATGCGAACACTGTGAACAGTTTTATAATATTATTTAAGGCTTAATTGAACTTTCTAAAAAGCTAATAAAACATGCAGACTGTTTTAATACCTTTGACCATAAATTTGATAGTAATTGATTGTAACTTCGTTTTGCCTTTTAGTTTTGATAGGTCATTTTGAATATTTTAGAAGAATGTTAGCATTTTTTAAAACGTGAAAAATAATTTTAATTTCTTTTTTTACATTTACCATCATTCACAGTTTTGGAAGAAAATACATTCAAAATGTGTACACTTTACAAACAATTACATTTTGACTATGTACATGCATTACTTTGAATTAAAAAATAAAAAAGAAGAGGGTGCCTGGGTGACTCAGTTGGTTAAGCAGCCAACTCTTGACTTTGGCTTGGGTCATGATCTCAGGGTCCTGAGATCAAGCCCCACATCAACCCCATGCTCAGTGGAGGGTTCCTCTCCCTCTCCCTTTTCCCCTCCCCCTCCCCCCACAAGCTCTCTCTCAAGTAAATAAATAAATCTTTAAAAAATTAAATTAAATTAAAAAGAAGAAAAAAGGAAGTCCATAAAAAAATACTTTGGCAAATGGTGGGTATTCAATAAATATTAGGGACCCCTTTCTGCCACCCCATCATCCTTCTCTTGTTTTTAACTTAACAGATTAAAAATCATTTCCCTCTCTCCTTTCTCCCCCTCTATCTTCCAATTACAAACATACACATCCTGTTAGGAATTTGGTTGCCTTATGGAAACAAGTCTAGAATTGAAGAGAAAATAGTCAGCAGAACTGACAGGAGACATTAGAGGAATCTAGCTGTGGCCAAATAGAAAAATGAGATAAAAGTTCAATCATTTAAGATGACCAATACTTTTTAGTAGAATTCTGACATATAGCCTATGTCAGGCACTTCTTAGCCCAGTGAGAAGTCAGGGGCATCTCAGAAACGTGGGTGTGACAACAGGGAATTTAATTGACTCTTACCAGCAGTTCGATTTATGGGTTGGGCTGCCACCCCTTGGCAAAACGAAATGACAGTTTCAGGGAGTTAGCACTTTTGGCCACATACACTGGCCACATCAGCACATCAGAAACACACTTGGATTTTTTTTTTTAAGATTTATTTATTTATTTGAGAGCAAATGAGCGAAGGGGGAGTGTAGAGGCAGAGATCTCAAGCAGACGTCCTGCTGAGCGAGGAGCCCGACTCCACTCGGGGCTGGATCCCAGGACCCTGAGATCATGACCTGAGCCAAAGGCAGATGCTTAACCATCTGCGTCACCCAGGCGCCCCGGATGGAGAACTGACTTGAGGAAACATCCCTCTGATAACGCTGAAGTTGCGCTTGCAGAAGTAATGTTTTAGCTGAGAGATGAAGAATGAGCTAGAATTAGTGACAGTGGAGGGAAAAGCACATAAAGGCCCGAGATGGGCAAAGCGTGGGCACGTCTGAGGAACTTTAAAGAAAAGGAAAGTGGGGAGAGAGGAGACTGAAGAGCAAACTCTAGAAAGCCTCGCCTGCCCTACCAGGGCTTTTGACCTTTATCCTAGAAGCAGTGATGAGCTTCTGAAAGGTTTTAAGCCGAGGAGTGACATGATTAGAAAATAAACTTAAAAAACAAAACCAAACAACAACAAAAACTTGGCTTTTAACAAGGGCTTCATTGTTCCCTGTTCCTTCCTTCCTTCCTCCTCGGGCAGCCAGGCAGGTGACTTCCCCAGACACAGGGCTGCAGCTGGTTCCAGGGGCAAGAGCTTCACAACAGACTCCAAGTGCTTGGTCCTGGGCCCAGAGGATGAATGGAGCTGAGCTGTGTTCTTTCCTCTAATGCTCTGTGTGTTCTGTGTGTTTCTACCATTAAATAAATACTGGGGTATTTATAAAAACTTCAGCAAACCGCCCACTCCGTTTTCTCTGCTGCAGGCCCAGAAGCCCTCAGACAGTAATAGGCTGTAACAGAAACTCTCTGCTCTCCAAAGAGACAGCTCCTGAAAGACGACTGAATAGAACTCTTTTCCACACAGGCTGCGGCCTGCCGCCCCGACTTTTACAAGACTCGCTGTGGAACATCTAGGAAACTTGAATTTGACAGACAGGTTTAAGCTGAACAAGGGCAGCCCACTAGAGAGCTTGGCTCTCGGTATTTTCGAGGCTGTTCTTTTCTGTTGAGCTGCATGCAGCTGATGGGCCTTCAGGTGGGAGGATGACAAACCAAAGAACTGATTCCAGCGGGGAAAGGCAAGAAGAGTGAGTCTGAGGCAAAAGGCTTGTGAATGTATGTGAGCTTCAGAAGTTTCAAAACAGAATCCAACTTCCTTAAGCAACATGAATCACGATTGTCTGCTTCTTCCAAATGGAATTGACTTTACCTCTGTCCCTGGAGTGATAGAAAAGTCACCCATGTTGCTGGTCAACACACTTGAGCTTGACTGTCAACTCTGCCACTTACCCCAAGCAAGTTAACTCACCTTCCCAAGCTTAGTGTCTTTGCCTGTAAAATGGGGCAATAGTGTCTGTTTGCAGCATTGTATGGATGTAAGACAATGTGGATGAAAGGATTAGAAATAGTCCCTGCTTGGCGGGTAGCCTGCTTCTCCCTCTGTGTGTGTGCTCTCACCTCTCTTTCTCTCTCAAATACATAAATAAAATTAAAAAAAAAAAATAGTCCCTGCACTGACGTTGTTGCTATCCAGTACTGCACCTATGTGTCTATCTTCCTCATGACACTGACCTCCTCAAGAAAAGAGGCCACCTTGGCCTTTTTGTCTGGTGTCTACTCCTGTAGGTGTTCAGTACATAAAATGAATAACTGATATAGCCATCTTATAGGAAAAGGATTCTCCTCTCATGTGGTCAGCCTTCCCAAGATAGTCTATCTTCTAATTTCCTACAACCTTTTTATTTGCTTTCGACATGAATTAGGAAAACAAAATTATTGGATACATTTCCAGAAAGATATTTTCCTAGAATGTTTCTACTTACACACACATATTATTTAATTAGTAAACTTATTTTTAAAAGATTTTATTTATTTATTCGACAGAGATAGAGAAAGCCAGCAAGAGAGAGAACACAAGCAGGGGGAGTGGGAGAGGAAGAAGCAGGCTCATAGCGGAGGAGCCTGATGTGGGGCTCGATCCCAAAATGCTGGGATCATGCCCTGAGCCGAAGGCAAGATGCTTAACCGCTGTGCCACCCAGTCGTCCCAGTAAACTTATTTTTGAGCAACTTTAGGATTACAGAAAAATTAAGCAGCAAGTACAGATTTCCCATATGCACCCTAACTCCCTTCTTCCCTCCACATGTTAACATCGTGCATTCATGTGATACATTTGTTACAATTTGTGAGCCAATATTGATACATTATTATGAACTAAACCCATAGTTTACGTTTAAATTCGTTCTTTGTATTATACATTCTATAAGTTTTGACAAACATATAATAACTTGTAGCCACCATTACATTATCAGTCAGAATAGTTCTACTGCTCTAAAAATCCCATGTTCCACCCATTCATCCCTCTCTCCTCCCAGCTCCTGGCCGCCATGATCCTTTTATCATCTCCATAGTTTTGCCTTTTCTAGAGTGTCATGAGGCTAGAGTCATAGGCTATGTAGCCTTTTTAGATTGGCTTCTTTCCCTTAGTGATATGCATTAAAGATCCATCCATGTCTTTTCCTGGCCTGATAGCTCATTTCTTTCCGTCACTGAGCTCTATTCCATCATATGGAGGTACCCCAGTTTATTTATCCATTCACCCACTGAAGGACATCTTGGTGGCTTCCAAGTTTTGGCAACTTTATGGATAAAGTTGCTGTAAACATTCATGCGCAGGTTTTGTGTGGATGTAAGTTTTCATCTCATTTGGGTAAATACCTAGGAGTATAATTGCTCTATTGTATAGTAAACATATGTTTAGTTTTGCAAGAAACTGCCAAACTGTCTTCCAAAGTGACTGCACCATTTTAAATTCCCACTGACAAGAATCGAGAGTTCCTGCTGTTCATCGTCTTCTCTCTCATTTGGTGTCATCAGTGTTTTGGACTTCAGCCATTCTAATAGGTGTGTAGTGATAGTTCATTGTTTTCATTTGCAATTCTCTAGTGACAGACAATTTTAAACATCATTTCCTATGCTTATTTGCCATCTGTATATTTTCTTTGGTGAAGTGTCTGTTCAGATCTTATGCCCATTTTTAAATCCAGTTGTTTGTTCTTTTATTGTGGGGTTTTAAGAGTTCTTTGTATCTTTTGAATACCAGTCATTTGTCAAATATGTGTTTTACAAATATTTTCTCCCAAATTGTGGTTTGTCTTTCCATTCTGTTAGGATATTTTGCAGAGCAATATTTAATTTCAATGAAGTTAATTTTAATGAACTTATCAATTTTTCTCCCATGGACTGAGCTTTTCATATCTAAAAAGTCATTGCCAAACCCAAGGTTACTAGATTTTCTCCTATGTTATCTTTTAGGAGTTTTATAGTTTTCTGTTTTAAAAGGTTTTATTTATTTATTTGAAAGAATAGTCTTCTGTTTTAAATTTAGCTATTTGAACCATTTTGAGTTAATTTTGTGAAAAGTGTTAGATCTGTGTTTAGAGTCTCTCTCTCTCTCTCTTTTTTTTTTTTTTTGCATGAGGATGTCCAGTTGTTCCAGAACCATTTGTTGAAAAGATTATCCTTTCTCCATTGAATTGTCTTTGCTCCATTGTTAAAGATCAATTGATTATATCTATGTAGGTTTATGTCTGGGCTCTCTGTTCTGTTCCATTGATCTCTTTGTCTGTTCTTTCACCAATACCACATTGTCTTGATTACTGTAGCTTTAGTGTAAGTCTTGATGTTGGATAGTGTCAGTTCTCCAACTTTGTTCTTCTTCAATATTGTCTTAGCTACTTATATATTTAAAAGTAGGTTTATTGTTTTCAGAAAAATTATGCCTGTTTATTAAGAAAAAATAAACAATATAGAAAAGTAATACATATGTGAAAAGTTTACCATTATGGAAGATAGGTTTCTAATCAGCGAGAAAAATGTTAACAACACAATGGGGGGAAAAGTATCTGAATCATCAGTTTCAGAGAAAAAGAAAGTTTAGTGCCCTATAAATATTTATAAAAATGTCAACCCTTGTCTTAATTTAAAATGAAAAGAAGTATCAGTAAACTCCTATTTTTCTCTTTTATGCCCATTATTAATTAGGGTACCAAAAATGGTATAAATTGGTATAAAATGTGTAGGTGGCTATTTGGCAAAATTTGAAATATGTGTTCCTTGTAGGAAGAAATTTCTTTTCTTCAGATGATATCCCCAGGCTAAAAACAGTGACTGACACAATAGTGTATCTTCAATAAAGGGCTGTTAAATAAATTTGAAAAATGCAGAATGCACTTAGTCATTGATAGAGGAATTTTGGTACCAGGAATTTATCAAATGGGTATATGTATAGGACTTTTTGTTGTAGCATTATTTTTTTTTTTTAAGGATGTTATTTGTTTATTTAAGAGAGTGAGCACAGGAGCAGGGAGGAGGGATGGGGGAGTGGGGGAATAAACAGACTCCCTGCTGAGCAGGGAGCCCAATGCAGGGCTTGATCCCAGAACTTTGGGATCATGACCCAAGCTGAAGACAGATGCTTAACCGTCTGAGCCACCCAGGCACCCCTTGTTGCAGCATTGTTTGCAAAGGCAAATGCTATTACCAGACTAAATGTCCATCAATAGAGGAAACATTAAATAACTTTTTGTACAATCATACAATAGAATATAATGTAGCTATTAAAAAAGAATGAGGTAGATCTGTATGAACTGATATGGAACAGTGTCAACAATTTACTGCTAAGTGAAAAAAGGAAATTATAGGACAGCATATCTATAACATGAGAATATATAACATACAATCAACTTGTTTTCTGACCCATGTTGTCCAGGGAGTCTCTCCTTGGATGATGCATTGAGGAAGGAAGGAAAGAACTCTTTCACTTGTGTACATTTTCCACTGTAATTAGAAGCTAGTACAAGTTTTATGACTTTTTCTTTTAAATTTGTTTTTTTTAAGATTTTATTTTTAGGGGCGCCTGAGTGGCACAGCGGTTAAGCGTCTGCCTTCAGCTCAGGGCGTGATCCCAGCGTTATGGGATCGAGCCCTACATCAGGCTCCTCTGCTATGAGCCTGCTTCTTCCTCTCCCACTCCCCCTGCTTGTGTTCCCTCTCTCACTGGCTGTCTCTATCTCTGTCAAATAAATAAATAAATAAAATCTTTAAAAAAAAAAAAAAAAGATTTTATTTTTAAGTAATCTCTACACCCAGTGTGGGGCTCAAACTCACAACCTGGAGATCAAGAGTCACATGTTCCACAGACTGAGTCAAGAGCCCCAGATTTATTTATTTATTTATTTATTTATTTATTTATTTATTGTTAAGTATTATTTATTTTTTTAGAGATGTTTTTATTTATTTGAGAGGGAGAGAGAGAGCATGAGCAGGGGGGGCAGAGGGCGAGGGAGGGAGAGAATCTCAAGCCGACTCCCTGCTAAGCTCAGAACCCAACGTGGGGCTTGACCACAAGAGCCTAAACCAAGAGTCAGAGACACAACCAACTCAGCACCCAGGCGTCCCTGATTTATATGTTAGAAATAAAAATGTATGGAAGTTGTATGTAAAAATATAAAAAGGGCATAGATTTTTTTTATTTGAAAATACCATAATTATTTAGGGGAAAGGATACATTTTCATGTAAAAATCTAAATAAAACAAAAATAAAAAAGTAAAGATCTCTTACAATAATAAAACTAATATTAGTTTAGTAAACATTTTTCTAGCTATTTCCTCATGCAGCTGTACAATTTGACAAAAATGAGTTCACCCTATTTATGCTGCTCTGTAGTCTGCATTTTCTCAAATGATATTCAGTGGATTTTTTCTAAATAAGTCAGTTTGCTTTTATAGGCCTTATAGTATGCCAATGTATTTACAACTCATTTAGTAAACTGATTACTGATTTTTAAGCAGTATAAACAATGCTGCCTCATTCATTTTTAAAATAATGAATAGGCACAAAGTAACATTTCGAATCTATACATAAACTATAACAACAATTCTAAGAAGAATAATGTATTTATGACCTAGCCAGACTTTCTGTGGTTGGGACGTCCAGCAAGCACCAGCTTGTGTACCAGGCCCGCATATATGTGTTCATATTCATTGTAACTTTGATTATTATAGCAAAAAAAAAAATTCCATCATTATAGGTAATCTATGTTATAATCTGTTCTATCTTTACATTTTTTATAATATATAATACAGCAGTTAAAAAGAATAGGGTAAGTTGATAGGTACCAACTTAAAAAATCCCCACTGCATACTAGTAAGTGGCAGAAAGCATTTACAGAATAATATTGCGGTTATGTTACAAGTTGTGTTTAAACATACAGGAAAGTGATTTAATGGCGTCTACAAGTGTAGTCCCATCTAAAAATTCATCATACTATACATTTAGAATTTGTGCCATTGACAGTACGCAAATTAAACCTAAATTTAAAAATAGGTTGTGTTTGGATGCCTGGGTGGCTCAGTTGGTTAAGTGTCTGCCTTCGGCTCAGGTCATGATCCCAGGGTCCTGGGATTGAGTCCCACATTGGGCTCCCGGCTCAGCGGGGAGTCTGCTTCTCCCTCTGTGGGCAGCTCCCCCTGCTTGTGTGCGCTCTCTCACTCTGACAAATAAATAAATAAGTAAATCCTAAAAAAAAGAAAGAAAAGAAACTATTTTTAAAAATAAATAAATAGATAAATAAATAAAAATAGGTTGTGCCTACCCCATGTTGGGGGTACAGTTTACTTTAAAAAACAAGTTGTGTCTATATTCACGTGTATAATGTAAATACAAAGAAAGAGTCTGGAATAATATACACCTGATTTTTTGGCAGTAGTTACCTCTGGAAAGGGAGACCTCAGCTTGTCCTTCTATATTGTTTGAATGTTTTAAAAAGGAGAAGGCATTAATTGGGCATCTAGTCAATCAATAAATATAAATACAACATGTTTTTATTTAAGTCAATAAACTAAATAACATAAATAAAATAATCAACGAATAGACAAAATTAACAGACCACAAAGAGACTTTGGAAGAAAACAAGCTGCTGAGAACCTATGTTGAAGACATACCCATCTTCTCCCTTGGGAAGGATTTGAGGACTATGTTTTTTCCATTTTTGCCTCTCTGGAAAGAAACCATTAAGTTGCCAGTAAGGGGGGGTTTCCTACTATTCTAATCCCTGCCCGGCCTGATGCTCGCATGTGGAGGTGAGATATGAACAACCCCTGCAAGGTGCCCAACCCCACCCCAGGGAGTGAGAACCTAAAGGAGACTCAGTACTCGCTTAAAGAACATGCCTCACTCCTTCCCACATTTGTGGTGGCAGCGGGAGGGTGCAGTGGATGGGAACGAATATATAATACTGGCATATGTGGTATGAATTACAAAGTCATTGAATAAGAAGAAATTCAAAGGAAAGCAATCAAACGCCATGTCCCACCAAAGTAGCGAGGATTTGTTTAGGCTCTGCACAGTATTGGCATGGGGTGAGGGGCAATGATGAGAGGTGAAGCTAAACAAATTAGCAGAAGCCAAAGGAGGCAGAGCTTCGTCAAACACATTAAGGAGCTTATCCCAGGAACCAGGGTAAGCCAGTAACAAGCCTTAGGCCATTGGTTCACCTCTGGCCGCTCCAAGGAGAATGCATTGAGAAGCAACCAGACTGGACATGGGGAGAGCAGCTAGGAGGCCCATGCAGGAATCCAGGCAAAACATTTTTGTACCCTGGAACAATGTGAAAGCAGGAGAAAAGGAGACAAGTGCATGAGCAGAGGGATACTGAAGAGAGAGTTCTGATAGGTCTTGGTGATTGATTGCATACATCCAGAAAAGGAGAACAGGGTGGTGGTGGTGTGGCGCCAAATCATCTAGGGTTCAATCAGTAAAAGCTGAACCCTAGGACTTATGGAGTAAGGAATTTGTTGTTGAAATTAGACCTTGCACAGTTCGTAGAAGCAATTGAACATCTGGGAAAGGGAGTTAAATCCCCAACCAGTCAAGCTGAGAAGCCAGGGATGTCCAGCCCCCAAAGTAGGACCTCAAAGGGGAGACTGATGGAGAAGTCTAGAAGAAGCATTTGGCTTTGTGGGTCTAAGAGCAGGCATCTGCTGATGGATCTGGTGCTGCTGTTGGCCAACAGGGCCTACCGTCCAGAGGAAGAGCTGGAGGCAAAGTAGAGGGAGCAAGGACTGCTGGAATCTGCCAGGCACTTCTGCATCTACAGATCATATTGTTGAACCATGATGGCATTCAGATACGGGGCCTCCAAATTCCTTTCTTGGCCAACTCTAACCGGGAACCACACAGGGAAAAGGATTCTGTGAAATAGTTTTTCACCAAGGTGATGGTGGGAGATTCTGGAGGAAATGTAGGGAGTTCCGTTTTGGACATGTTAACTTTGACTTGACTGTAATATATCCCCATGGAAATGTCCAGGAAGCAGTTGCCTAAATTTCTTCAATATGCAAGCAAATTGCTCTAGAACTCTAGTTTTAATCCATCCTGGGGTGAGAGGGTGGAACGTAGCTTTGGATTATGAGGCTGGGAACTAAAGGTGTTGGCCAGGAGTGAGGACAGTCTCAAGAAATAAAAAGGCAATTCAAACAATGTCTAGAACTCAGGTAGTGACTTGGGGCAGTGAGATAGAGTGGGCAGACCGTACAGGGCAAGTAGGCGGAGGCGTCCTGGAGAGATGGCCTGAGATACCTTACCTCTGAGTGAGAAGAGAAGTGGTCTGTACATTAAGGGTAGCCTTCTGGAATCAGTATTTTCAAAGTGCCATGACTTAAAAGAAAAAAACTTACTTGATAGTCACTCCTCTTATTTTTTTAGTCCTATTATGCAGGCACAAGGCAGGATATTTAATGAACGATTCTTCTTTCTGAAATTTCAAGCACAAGTTTGTTAATATAGTTTGTGCCCTTCCTACTTCATACAGTCCTTCAGAATCATAAAGAGAGTTCTGACGGAGGTTCCGGGTGATGTAGTAAACATTCCACACAGAGAGGTCTCCCAGCACATCAGTGGGACCCCCAGCAACCCTGCCACCACCACCACCACCACCACCAGAACCACCTCACTACAGCCATCACCGTCACTATCCAAGTTGGAGGAACGGAGGCTGGGGAAAGGCGCTAAAGAGAAGGTAAAGGGAGGTAACAATTCCAAATGAGCAAGGAAATTATTAGTGCTTTCAGGTAAATTTTCTTCATTTCTATTGGATGACAAATGTAGTCAATGGACATTTTTAAAAAATTCCAGTGTAATAAACATACAGTGCTATATTCATTTCAGGTGTACAATATAGTGATTCAACATTTTTTTCTTTGTAAAGACTTGTTTATTTGAGAGAGAGGGAACATGACGGGGGGATGGGCAGAGAAAGAGGGAGAGAGAATCTCCAGCAGACTCCACAACGAGCACGGAGCCTGACATGGGGCTTGACCTCATGACCCTGAGGTCATGACCTGAGCTGAAATCAAGAGTCAGATGCTTAACCAACTGCACCACTCAGGCGCCTCAGTGATTCAACAACTCTATACATTACTCGGAGCTCACTTAATCCCCCCATTTTTTGGTTTATTTGTATCCAAGTTTTATGAGAAAGCAAACACAATTGTGAGAAACCGGAACACTCAGGGGTGCCTCAGGCTGAATGCACTTGATAACCCTCCCCAGAAGAGTGCTGAAAACTACTTGGCAGAGTCCCTAAATCAGAAAATCAAATTCTGATGTAAGTGATCAAGGCCACAGACAGACAAGTAGGATCCCACAGTAAGTCTAGCAATGGGACCCTGTGAAAGGTCTCACCTGTTTCCTCCATCCTTCCACCCGCTGCCAGTCTGGTAACCGCCAATTTATTCTCTATAGTTAAGAGTCTATTTTTTGGTTTCTCTCTCTTTTTTTTTTTTATACTTTGTTCATTTGTTTTGTTTCTTAAATTCCACGTGAGTGAAATCATATGGGTAGTTGTCTTTCTCTGACTGACTTCACCTAGCATTATACCCTCTAGATCCATCTATGTTGATACAAATGGCAAATTTCATGCTCTTCTATGGCTGGGTAATATCCCATGATATCCATCCCACTTCCTCTTTATTCACTCCTCTATCCATGGACATTTGGGCTGCTTTCATAATCTGGCTACCATAAATAATGCTGCAATAAACCTAGGTGTGCATGGATCCCTTTGAATTACTCTTAAAAAAATTTTTTTTGGGTAAATACTAGTAGTTTGATTACTGGATCATAGAATGGTTCTATTTTAATTTTTAAGGAACCTCCATGCTGTTTTCCACAGTGGGTGCACCGGTTTGCATTCCCACCAACAGTGCACAAGGGTTCCTGTTTCTCCACATTCTCGCCAACACCTGTTGTTTCTTGTGTTTTTGATTCTCGCTGTTCTGACAGGTGTGAGGTGGCATCTATCTCATTGTGGTTTCGATTTGCATTTCCCTGATGATGAGCATCTTTTCATGTGTCTGTTGCCATCTGTAAGTCAATGAACAATTTTATCTGCTGGGTTCTTTTTCCTCCACTTTCTTGGTTATCAAATGAAATCTTTGCTTCCTGTTAGACTATATACACGGTGAAATGTTATATTCTCCGGACTACCTTATACAAAGGAGGGCTCCATCCCTCTCTATACTCTTATTCTGCTATATTTTTCATGTTAGTACTTACCCCATCTGGTATTACATGTTTACATGTTTCCTTAATGTATTGCCTTCATATCTGAATATAAGCTTTACCACAGACCATGCCTGTTTTGTTCACTGCTATATCCCCAGCAAGTAAAACAGTACCTAGCATATTGCAGACACTCAAGTATTTGTTGAATGAATGACACATTACATTCTAAGAATAGCTCCATGTGAGAGAGAACTGTATCATGGCTATTCCCCATATACAGAAAAATAAACTTCTGATATAAAGGATTGGTTCTAAGTCGAATCACAGTAGTAGGGTGCCTTATGTATTGTCCCAGCAATTCATCAAGCCTCAGAAAAACTGCGTCCTTTACATGAACATTACCAAATAGTAGCATTTTGGCCAGAAGAGCTTAATAGCTTTGCCAGTACTCATTTTTCCCCCTACTTCTCTGCTTGCCTCTCCATTTCCTTAGGTGGGTTCTCTTCCTCCTTCCTCCTGCTAACTGGTCGTTCCCTTGGATTTGCCTTGGACTGCCTTGTTGATATCTCTCAACTGTGAGTTTTTCTAGGTCGGCTTCTCCGGTGTCACGATGGCACTGCTAGCTAGATAAGGGGCGAGGTCCCTGGGTGGGCACTGTCCTGGACCTCATCTGACCTGTTTAATTCTTTATATGAGCCCATGAATGGCTCTGCAAACTCCTCGCCTCGAAGCTTCAAGCCTTATCTATCTGCATCCTCAGCCTCATGCATGCACAGCAGTCGGCCTGTTGTAGGTATTGAAGAGGTGAATGGATGCTGATCAAATTTGTTGATGGGTCTGAAGTGTGTATCAGTGAAATTGATATAATTTTAGCATTTGCTTTTACATATTTCAATAAAAATAATAGAATGAAATAAAAAAATAAAATGGCTGAAGACAAAGATGAAACAAGAATGAAAAAATGTTGATAATGGTTGAAGCTGATAATGGGTATATAGGGGCTCATTATACTCTTCCATTTTTGTGTACTTTTAAATTTTTCTGTTAAAAAAACACAACAATTTGTTGTTGAGGCAAAGCCAGGAAGGCCTACTAATATGCTAATAGTTTCAGAAGCATTTATGAGGTGGAAATTTATAAATAAAATTTTACAATAGGAATGAGTAGCTATATTCAATACAGTTGTGCCCTTCAGGGAATTAAATATAAATAAGGAAAGCAGCAAAACATTTAAAATTTTTCAGAGCTTTGCCTGTTTAATTTTTAATCATACTACCATATGTAAACCATATATGAAGGTTGCTAAAGCCCTTTGTCAATTATATGGTATACCACCTTATTTATCATTTACCATAGAAAATTTTCCTCCCTAGAAATAAGACTTTTGCATAGCATATAGAATGAAATTCTACTGGGAACAATCTTAAAGATATTTGCCTATTTTCTGTAGCCATTGTATTACTTTATTTAAGCATTCATTTTTAATTTACATATGTTTCTCAAAATTGCGTTCCACTTTTTTTAAGTCTTTATTTATTTAAGTAATCTCTGCACCCAATGTGGGGCTTGAACTCACAACTCCAAGATCAAGAGTCCCATGCTCCTCCAACTGAACCAGCCAGGTGCCCCTAAATTGTGTTCTGTTTTATATGTCCAGTTTATTATTATTTGTTAAACTGAGTAACAACTGTAGCAAAGCAATGATATATACAATTTGCTGCAACATGGTAATAAATACATAATAACACAATTCTGAAACACTCAGATTCGGGTACTGCTATTAAAAAAATCCTCTCCCAGGGCACCTGGCTGGCTCAGTCGGTAGAGCAGGCAACTCTTGATCTCAGGATTTTAAGTTCAAGTCCCAAATTGGGTATAAAAATTACTTTAAAAAAAATCCTTCCCCATTGATTTACTGATTTTTTTCCTTAAATTAGTTTTATATAGAATATATTTTCCCCTAACCATTACAATTTCCTGTCTTCATGTGATATGTTTTCATTTGGTACAGTCCTAAGTGTCCTTTTTGCTTAGGCTAGAAGGAGCAGGCCCTTTTTGAATGTCCCCTGTTGCCAATTGCTTCACCATTTATCTCATTTGATGCTATAAATAATCCTGTTCATTTACAGATAAGAAAGCAGGTATTCAGAGAAGCTTAATAACTTAGCTAAGGCCATATAATTTGTAAGTGAAGACAGATTTTTTTTTTGAAGACAGTTTTTTCTTTAAATCCAAACTCTACATTGTTCATAGTATATTGTTTTGTCTCTCCATATTCAAGCTTTCAATAATGAGGCCATGACTTAGTATTGAGTAATAATGGCAGATTCTAGGATGGTATGCAAAATGTGACTCTTATTTACATTTCAGGAAAGATGACACCTATATATATTTTATATGTAAATATATTTATGTAAGTAATGTTAATACTATTAATATATTATTGTACACTTAATTATTATATGTAATGTAATATTAATGATATAGTTATACTATTAATCCATAATGTATATTATAATCATAATACATTTGTATATAATAATAAATATATTATTAATATATTACAATTTATCTTATACATACATATTTGGAAAGATAGATAACAGGCCATTAACCAAGACTGGGATTTGGGAGGTGGGGTGAGGCTGGGAAAACAAGGAGAACACTCTTTCATCTCTAGTTTGTGTCTTTCTGTCTTGAACTTAAAAATGATTATGCATTACTTTTATGCTTGGAGAGATTATTATGATTTTGCCCTTAGTACTAAATGGACTTATTTCTTATTTTAACAACTATCGACATTCTTGAATACCTGTTACTATGCTTGAAATATTTCAAGTCCCTATGGGCCTCAGACATTTTTATTGTTGTAGGCCCATCTAACACATTAAATGTACACAGATCAAATACAACTTCTATGAGTTGAGTCGAAGTTAAATGTAACTTACATGAAGTTGAGTTGAAGTTAACAACATGTCATGTTTAAATAAACATTTAAAGTTACCAACTTTGATTTTTTAGGTTTAAAAAAAAATTTTTAAAGATTTTATCTGCTTTAGTGGTACCTGGGTGGCTCAGTCAGTCAAGGGTTTGCCTTCTGCTCAGGTTGTGATCCCAGGGTCCTGGGATTGAGCCCTTCATTGGGGTGGGGGAGTCCCTGCTCAGCGGGGAGTCTGCATCTCCCTCTGCTTCTTCCCCTGCTCATGTGCGCTCTTTCTGAAATAAATTATAAAATAACATCTTTTTTTCTTTAAAAAAGATTTTATTTATTTTAGAAAGAGAAAGCACAAAAGCAGGGGAAGGCACAGAGAGGGAGGGAGGGAGAGGGAGAGAATCTCAAGCAGACATGGCGCTGAGTGCAGAGCCTCATGCAGGGCTCAATCCCACCATCCTGAGATCATGACCAAAGTCAGAACCAAGAGTTGGATGCTTAGCTGACCGAACCACCCAGGCACCCTTCCTATTCATTTTCCTGTGAACCCTTTAAGTAGAAAAAAAAAAAAAAAAGTATTTTCAGCAAGATAAAATGGAGTACAAAAATAATTATGCTCAAATTTTAAATCAAATACCTAGGTCTCAAGCATATACCTTCACATGCCTGGGATATAATCTTGTGCCTATTTCTCTGAGTATTTATTCTTAGATTTCTAGTTGACTTTGTAGAGACTTTGCCTAATTTTATTCGGGCATACTCAGTTCAATCATCAATTTTTTGAGTACTTCCTGTGTATTTTTTTGGGAATGATAGAAAGATGCATCAGAATATTCAGTGGTAGGCCCATATCGAATCACGAGGACCTAAAGCAAATTGCAAAGACAATGGTCTGCTTGAAAGGATTTTCAATGTATTGGGGCACATGGTGGCTCAGTGGGTTAAGGACCTGAGTCTCCACTTCAGCTCAGGGCTCAGGTCATGATCTCATGGATGGAGAGATCAAGCCTGGGTTCGGGCTCTGTGCTCAGCAGGGAGTCTGCTTGAAGATTCTCTTCCTCTGTGCCCGCCAGGTGCTCACTCTCTCACTTTCTATGATAATAAATAAATCTTAAAAAAAAAAAAAAGACTTTCAATGTGTCATTCCTGACATGTAAATATCTTTTGTCCTCTTTGCAGAGTGTTTTGGAAATCAAGGGAATGGAATGAAAGAAAATCAACATTTGATTGGGAAAAGGAAATCCCACTTTCCTTGAGAAGAAGGTATTTTAGGAGGAGAAAGAACAGACCATCAAGAGGCTCTGAAGACCTTGAAGAGCAGCATGATCAAATGATCACATTTCCCTGTTCCATGTGCAAGCACGAAATGGATCTACCTGAAATCTTCCTCCATAAAAGGCAGCATGTGGCTCTGGCCACCTTGGGGTTTCAATGGATGGGTGGAAAGAAGCCAGCGCTCCCAGTGATTTCCATTCAGAGACAGTTTATAATCACTAAACTATTGTCATTTTCTATATTCACTGAAAAAATCCTACAGAGCATTAATAATGCTTTTGAGCTACTTTGGAAGAAACAAATACCAGCATACTATAAGATTACTGATAACGTCCACAGGAGTTCCATATATTCTCAAACAGTCTGTCACGCATTGATTAAAGGTGTAGCCGTTTGTGAAGATAGAAATTCTACATGGAAAGCTGACATGAATGATAAATTCACTGTGGTGAATAACTTTGGCAACAAACCTGAGGTATGTTTTTTTGGTTTGTTCGATGGACATCATGGTTCCTCAGCGGCAGACTTGACATCAAGGGAACTCCCAGTTTTACTCCTCCACCAGCTTTCCGGGTTTGATCCTTCCTACCAAATGACCCCCGAAGAGCAAAATGTCATCAAATCCTTTCACACAGTATTTAGGGAAGAATACATAGCTGTAGAAGAACTTTTTTCCTCCATAAAGAAAAAGAGAAAAACAGTGAAACGTGAGTATGAGAACATACACAAAGCCTTTGCAAAAGCATTTTGGAGAATGGATAGGCTTTTACGTCTCGGAAGGAATGAAGTATCCAGGGTTCGGTGGAGCGGCTGCTCTGCAGTTACTTGTATATTGGAAGGCAACATTAAAAAATCCTATGCTAAGAAGAATTGGAAAATCAATAAGGGTGATGGCTTGGCAAACAGTGTCCCTTCCCAGACGATGCCACAAATAATTTCTGGAGTACTCCATATTGCAAACACTGGTATGTACACGGAGGCGTGCGCATTACACCTTACGTTTATTTTTTATTCCTGGCCACAAAACTTCTCTTGATTCCGGAGCTATTTAGTGACCTATGATTTAGTGACTTACTAATGCCTTGAAATTCCATTGACTAGTTTAAGAAATCATCAGCAACCACAGTTTAGATGCAGATTGCAGGCACAAAAATAATTGTAATTTTTTTCCCAAGAAGGAACATATATGTAATAATTCGAATGAAACATTAAATTTTCTAAATGGGGTAGCAATACAGCTGTAGATAAAGGCAAAGCATACATATTACATTTACTTAGATCCGAATGAAACAAAAAACATTTCCCATACTTCCCTTTTTCAGGAGAATGGAAAGTTCTTTGAGGATTGTCACAAGTCTGGTTGTCTATACTGGTCAGTTATTCTGATAACACATTTGCAATAGGTCACTTGTGCTCACTGGCCAAGTAGCATCAATTTATTTTTTATTTTTTTAAAAGATTTTATTTATTTATTCGACAGAGATAGAGACAGGCAGCGAGAGAGGGAACACAAGCAGGTGGAGTGGGAGAAGAAGAAGCAGGCTCATAGCGGAGGAGCCTGATGTGGGGCTCGATCCCATAACGCTGGGATCACGCCCTGAGCCGAAGGGAGATGCTTAACCGCTGTGCCACCCAGGCACCCCAAGTAGCATCAATTTAATTTTAGAGAAAACAATAGTTTGTGCCTCAAGTTTATAAGCATATACTCTCTTCTCCAAACATTTGGCTATATTTTTTAAATTGTATTTCAAGAAGCAATCCTTTCAGTGTTAAAGTTCTGCCTTGGGAGCTTGCCAAAATGGAAAGCCCATACATAAAACATTTTTAGCAAAGTTAAGCTGAGTTAATTAGGTTTAATTAGGTTTCTACTACCCCTTTCATCAATAGAGTTGTTGTTGTTGTTGCTATTATTATTATTACTTTTATTTATTTGTTTTTTAAAGATTTTATTTATTTGACAGAGACACAGCGAGAGAGAACACAAGCAGGGGGAGTGGGGGAGGGAGAAGCAGACTTCCTTCTGAGCAGGGAGCCTGATGGGGGCTTGATCCCAGGACCCCAGGATCACGACCCGAGCTGAAGGCAGACACTTAATGACTGAGCCACCCAGGCGTCCCATATCATTATTATTATTATTTTCGAGTAAACTCTATCCCCAGTGTGGGGCTCAAACTCACGACCCTGAGATCAAGAATCTCATGGTCTACCGACTGAGCCAGTAAGGTGTCCCTGTATAGAGCTGTTATTTTTTTTTTTCTGAGATTTCATTTATTTGAGAGAGAAAGCAAGAGAGAGCATGCACAAGATGAAGGATAGAGGAGGAAGCAGACTTCCAGCTGAGCAGGGAGCCTGATGTGGGACTTGATCCCAGGACTCCGGGATCATGACCTGAGCCAAAGGCAGATGCTTAACTGACTCAGCCACCCAGGCGCCTGATAAGCAAGGACAGTTTATTTATTTTCTTATTTTTAAAGATTTTATTTATTTATTTGTGAGAGAGTGCACAAGCAGGGGGAGTAGCAGGCAGAGGGAGAAGCAAGCTCCCTGCTGAGCAAGGAGTCTGATGCAGCATTCGATCCCAGGACCCCGGGATCATGACCTGAGCTGAAGGCAGATGCTTAACTGAATGAACCCCCTGGTGTCCCTAGAGTTATTATTAATAATAGTGTCCACTTACTGAATATTGAATATAGCCTAATTTCTCATTTAGTCATATAAGAACCCTGATATCTAAAGATACCCTCTAAGTATTTTTTAAATGTACTTGACATATAACATTGTGCAAGTTTAAAGTATATTAATATGATACATGTATATATTGTAATATGATTGCCATTCAGGTGATAATTAGCAGTTCTATCATGTTACATAATTATCATTTCTTTTTGGTGGTGGAAACAAATTCTAGATGCAGCAAGTTTGATGGTTATAATATAGTATTATTCTCTACATTCCCTATACTGTGGATTAGATCTCTAGGACTTATTTACTACTTGCTGCAAGTTCTGTTCTATCTCCCACCACCTCCCTCGTATCTAAGTGGTGTTAGCCCATTTTTCCACATGAGAAAATGGAAGCTCAGAGAGGTGAGAGAAAGACCTTGTTCAGGGTCTCGGAGGTAATAGGAATTGGAACTGGAAATCAGGCCCTCTATGTCACACTGCAACTGAAGGGAATTGCTTCCACAACCTGAGGGGGCTGGCCCTCAGCAAGTGGGACAATGTGTCTCAGACGGCTCCAAACAAAAACCAGATAATCACAAAGACCACCACAACATCAAGGTCCCTGGATATTAGCCTGTTTCTGATCTAGCTCTGGTTCTGGGCCCAAGAGGAGTACTCCAGATTAAGCAAGAAAAGGAAGCCAAGTCCAATGCCAGTTTCCTCAGAATTTTTGTCATTTCTCAGACTTTACGCTGAGGTTCCAGATGGCTTCAGAGCAGGTCTATTTCATGCACAGTTTTCAGATTTCACGGCACTCTGGGAACTGACCCGTATTCTTGGACGTGGGACCTCCATTAGAAAATGTCATTACACATCAGGGGTCGTTGTAAAATTAAAGGAAGAATTATGAGACAGTGAATAACTGGACATTATCATTAAACGTCTAATTTCCTATGATTCACTACTTCCAGGATCACTGCTGTTTGGCTGGTTCTAATCTCCAGGTCAAACATTTGTTGGATCTAATTTTCAGGCTTACATAATTGTGTTAAACTGTTATCATTTAGGCATCCTTCATTTTAATAGAAACA
Organism: Ailuropoda melanoleuca; assembly: GCF_002007445.2. Lineage (NCBI taxonomy): Eukaryota > Metazoa > Chordata > Mammalia > Carnivora > Ursidae > Ailuropoda > Ailuropoda melanoleuca. The sequence goes on along the minus strand of NC_048223.1, from coordinate 21,792,689 downwards.
AATATGTAGGGAAAAATTGCACCTTGTGAAAAGGAGGTCGTGATTGATGATACAAGAGTGCTCCTGAAAGAAAGTGATTTAAATGGGTTCCAAAAAGTAAATTTTCACAGAAAATTATCGAGAGCATGTGTTGTATTTTATAAAACAAGACCTATAACTATAGCAAGGGATTTTATTTTTCCTGTATTTTCCTGTATTTCCTGTGCAAATTTATTTAAATTTGTAAAATACCAGTGTCATCACAACTCGGGAATTAAAGAAAACAAAACAAAAACCTCACTATATAATGAAACATGAGTGCAATAATGAAACCATTGAATAAATGTTGAATTTGTACATGTGGGAAAAAATATTTTGAAACTGACATTCTTGACTTTTTTATTCTTAGTGCTTCCCATTTATATTACATTTTATAATTTCTCTTGGTGTTCTCCTATTTTACTTCAATTAATCCTCATAGAATTAAAACACTAACAGACGCATTTATACAGAATACATAATTACACTTTTTCCCTAAATAAACTCAAAATAAACCACAAAATTTACATTTCTAGTTAACCATACTAGTTCCTTATAAACATAAGGGATTCTTATTTGATCCCTTTGTTTTCCCCAGTGCTTTTATTTTTAATAGCTTTATTGAGATATAATTCACAAAGCACACAGTGCACCCATGTAAAGTGTACAGTCACAGATGCGTACAACCATCCCCACAGTCAATTCTAGGACATTTTCATCTTCTTAAAAGAAACCCAGTACCCTTTGGCAATCAGCTCTCTCACCTGCCATTTCTCCAAGTCCAAGCAACCACTAATCTACATTCCATCTCTATACATTTCCCTATTTTGGGCACTTCCAATAAATGTAATCACAGAACGTGTGTTCTTTTGTGACGGTCTTCTTTCACTTCTCATGTTTTTGGAGGTTTATCCGTGTTGTAATACGCATTAGTACTTCTTTCCTTTTTGTTGCTGAATAGTATTTCACTGTAGAGTTATGCTGCTTGTTGCTTATCCATTTATTCAGCGGAAAAACATTTGAGTTGTTTCTCACTTGTGGCTATTGTGAATAACGCAGACGTCGACATCGTGCATACGTTTTTGCGCGGACAGGTTCTCACCCCCTTGGATATATACCCAGGACTGGGATTCCTCGGTCATCAGGTAATTCTACACTTAACCGTTCGAGGAACTGCCAAACTACTTTCCAAAGTGGCTCTACCATTTCACTATCCTGCCAGCGACGTATGAGGATTTTACCTTTTACACATTCTCCCAACGCTGTCTTTCTGATTCTAGTCACCCTAATGGGTATGAAGGGGAATTGATTTGCACTTCTCTGTTGACTCATGATGCTGAATACCTCTTTATGTGCTTATTAGTCATTTGAATATCTTCCTTTAAGAAACGTCTACTCAAATCTTTTGTCTATTTTTTAATTGGGTTTCCTTGTCTATTGAGTTGCAAGATTTTTTTTTTTTTAAGATTTTTATTTATTCGACAGAGATAGAGACAGCCAGCGAGAGAGGGAACACAAGCAGGGGGAGTGGGAGAGGAAGAAGCAGGCTCATAGTGGAGGAGCCTGATGTGGGGCTCGATCCCAGAATGCCGGGATCACGCCCTGAGCTGAAGGCAGACGCTTAACTACTGAGCCACCCAGACGCCCAGCAAGATTCTTTTTTTATATTCTGGATACAAGCCCCTTATCAGATGTATGATTAGTAAATATTTTAATTCCATGGGGTTTTTTTTTCCTCTTCCTTGTTATCTTCTGAAGCAAAAATACTTTAATTTTGATGAAATCCAATTTATGAACTTTGTTATTTTGATGCTTGTACTTCTACTGTCAAACCCATGAGACCATTGCCTAATCCAAGGCCACAGAAACTTACACCAGTGTTTTGTTCTAAGAGATTTATAGTTTTATCTCTTACATTCAGGTCTATTATCCATTTTGAATTAATTCTCTATGTGTCATGGGGTAGGGGTCCAACTTCATTCTTTTCTATGAGGATACATAGTTGTATATTATCTCTTTACTACCTTCTTTTGAATTAATATCTTTATTCCTATCTATCTCCTTTGTTAGGTGGTTAGCTATAACTCTTTGTTACGTTATTTTATGTTTATAGTATACATCTTTAACTTCTGACAGTCTACCTTCAAATGATATTATACCATTTTACATATAGAATAAAATCCTTATGGGGCACCTGGGTGGCTCAGTTGGTTAAGTGTCTGCCTTCGGCTCAGGTCATGATCCCAGGGTCCTGGCATTGAGCCCCACATCGGGCTCCCTGCTCAGTGGGGTGTCTGCTTCTCCCTCTCCCTCTGCTGCTCCCCCTGCTTGTGCTCTAAGTAAAATCTTTAAAAAAGAAAAATCTTTATGACAGCGTAATTTTTTCTTCCCTCTCAGACTTTATACTATTTTGTTCATATGCATATATATGAACTTGTCTCTTTTTATACAGGCATATCTAGGAGGTATTGTGAGTTTGGTTCCAGACTTCCACAATAAAGCAAATATTGCAATAAAGTGAGTCAAATAATTTTTTGTTTCCCAGGGCCTGTAAGTTATGATCACACTGTCTTGTAGTCTGTTAAGTGTGCAATACATGATGTCTAAGAAGCCAATGTGCCCACCTTAATGAAAACTATTTTATTGCTAAAAAACGCTAATCATCATCTGAGGTCTCACTAGTGAGTTGTTACCTTTTTTGCTGGTGGATGGTCTTGCCTTGACATTGATGACTGCTGGCCAGTCAGGGTGATGGTTACTGAGGTTTTGGGTAGCTACAGCGATTTCTTAAAATAAGACAATAAAGCTTGCCACATCGGTTGTTCTTCCTTTCATGAATGATTTCTCTGTGGCATGTGATGCTGCTTATTCATATCTGGCCCACAGCCGGACTTCTTTCAAAATCAGAGTCAATCCTCTCAAACCCCACCATTGCTTTATCAACTGAGTTTATGTGATAATCTAAATCCTCTGTCATCATTTCAATGATCCTCACAGCATCCTCACCAGGACTAGATTCCATCTCAAGAAACCACTTTCTTTGCTCATCCGTAAGAAGCCACTTCTCATCTCTTTCGTTTGGCCGTGAGACGGCAGCGATCCAGTCACAGCTGCAGGCTCCACTTCTAATTCTCGTTCTCTCGCTATTTCTACCACATCCGCAGTGACTTAACTGCACTGGTTTTGAACCCCTCCAAGTCATCCATGAAGATTGGAATCGACTTCCAAACTCCTGTTCATGTTGCTATTTTGACCTCTGCCCATGCATCATTAATGTTTTTAATGGCATCTAGAATGGTGAATACCTTCGAGAAGTTTTGAACTTACTCTGCCCAGATCCATCAGAGGAGTGATTATTTACGGTAGCTATCACCTCATAGAAGTATTTAAGTAATGACTTAAAGTCAAAATGACTCCTTCATCCACGGGCTGCAGAATGGATGTTGTGTTCGCAGGCATGAAACCATCAATCTTGTACATCATCAGAGCTCTTGGGTGAGCAGTTGCGTTATCATTGAGCAGTAATATTTTGAATCTTTCTAAAAATTTTTTATCCTGAGCAGGAGGTCTCAATAGTGGGCTTAAAATATTCAATAAACTGAATACATGCACTGTGATCCAGGCTTTGTTATTCCATTTATAGAGCACAGGCAGAGTAAATTTCTTAAGACAATTCTTAAGGGCCCTAGGGTATCTGGAATTGGAAATGGGCATTGGTAAATGAGTGGTTTAGTGTATCTATTCCAGTATCTTTATGTCTAGATTGTACATATGTTTTTTTTTTTTTTAAGATTTTATTTGAGAGGGAGGAGAGCGGGAGGGTGAGGAAGATGGAGAATCTCTAGCAGACTCCGTGTTGAGTCTGTCCGAGGTCACGACCTGAGCCGAAACCAAGAGTCTGAGCCACCCAGGTGCCTCAGTGCATATTAGTTCTTAATAATTCCCTTTAATGAGGCCCCAGAAACTACTATTGCACTATTGTACTAGTGATGCAACCTTATATAACTGGTGAGCTTCACTCTTCTTATGCATTAAAACATGGGTATGCTTACCTTGAGGTTGTGAGGATTAAAGGAATCACTTACGGGTGCCTGGGTGGCTCAGTTGTTAAGCATCTGCCTTCGGCTCAGGTCATGATCCCAGTGTTCTGGGATCGAGCCCCGCATCGAGCCCAGCATTGGGCTCCCTGCTCTGCAGGAAGCCTGCTTCTCCCTCTCCCACTCCCCCTGCTTGTGTTCCCTCTCTCTCTGCCTGTCAAATAAATAAAAATCTTAAAAAAAAAAAAAAAGGGAATCACTTGGTAACCTTGAGGACAAGGGCTTGAGGTGGTCAACAATTAAGGAACTGTGAATAGTAGAAAGTATTGGGTAAAGCTATGACTGGTCTCTGGATCTAGAATGAGCTCATCGGACAGAAAACTAGGTCACTAGGAAACAAAAGTAGCTTCTGGTAATCATTTCCAGCCCCATCCTTTTTCTTTAAAACCTAATTCAGGTCCTGGGATGTAGTCCCGCTTTGGGCTCCTTGCTCAGCAGGGAGCCTGCTTCTCCCTCTGCCTGCTGCTCCCTCTGCTTGTGCTCTCTGACAAATAAATAAAATCTTTAAAACCTAATTCAATTTCAGAATCATCTTATTTCATGCAGGAAAGAAACCATATTCTTAAATAACACTGACCTTTTATATGCTTTACCTTCCCTCTCTCCCCTTTTAGGGGTATGTTGGTGGTGAACTCATATATACAAACCTGATTCTGAAAACACATTCAACAAATATTTGAAAGTTAGTTGAGACTGATGTGTAAAGTATTGTTAGGCTCCAGATGTACAATGGCGAATTTGAGTTTCATGCTCATACAGCCTATAAAATGAACAAAGAGATCTTTTGAATAATCAATGAAAACTAGCTCCCCATCAGCAAGGCTCTCACACTGATCATCAGTAGGAAGTCATAAACCTGGTGCCCGTGCATACAAATTCATCCTTTTCTACCAAAATCAGTGTCTTGCAGAAAAACTGAATATAGGTTGTTTCCCTGACCTCATTTACATACATTTTGTTAAGCTTCCAGTTTAGGTATACCTCACTGATGTTCGAATTTCCTGTTTTTTCATGCTCCAATTGCTTTTTCTTTCCCCAGTAACTATTTCATTTCCCAGGCTCCAAGTTATTGTTCCTTACTTCTTTAAGCCTATAAATCTTCAAAAGAATTAAAAGGTTTTTTTTTTAAATAAATGTGTCTAAAATCAAACATTTATAGCTTCATCTCCATCTTTTTTCGATTGCCTCTCTTTCCCTGATTTCCCCTTTAGGGGACCCAAGGGAAAAAAAAACACCTTTACCAAGTTTCAACTTACTAAATTACCTTCTTAAATCTTCACAATAACCTTGACAAAAAAAATAACATTGCAGGTGGAAAACTGTAACTCAGGGAAATAAAGTGACTAAATGAAGGTCACATAAAGCTGGAATTAAAGCCCAACCAAGTGTGTCAGACTCCGAGTGTTTCCACTTCCCCATGCCATTTCTTCCAAACCAAGCTAAATTTTTATTTCTGGGCACTCCTGCATCCTAGGTATGTTTTTCTTCCACCACATACACTTTATCTTTCTTTTCCCTCCAGTTCTTTTTTAAAATTTTCCTGTTATCTTCAATAGTGAGTGACTTTATCTGAAAAAAAAAAAAAAAGAATCTTCATCTCGCCCATTCAGATCTAGAATTCCCTTGTGATTTCAAGGTACTCCGAAGTTTACAGGAGTATTCTTCATTTTCACAAGTTGAAGATAACCCAGCTATTAATTGTAGGAGGCAGTTGCATCATTGCTCTCTGTATAAGGAACACTTTGCCTAACTATGAGATGGCTGGAGTATCATCTCAAAGCAGTTTTTCTAATTCCCATATAATTAATGTCCCTCTTGCAATAACCCTGTTCCACTTTTGTTCTGATAACATTTTCTGAAGAGCACAATCTCTCCAAACTTCTGAAGCTGGTAAATTTGTCTGGCAATTTGAAATATTTATGCCCAGATTCACGAACTTTTGCATAAGTGTCTTCAGATAGCTCACTGCCTATTCTCATTCCCACCAGAGAGATGTTCAAGGAACCTTTCTTTAAAGCCAATCTTTAAATTGTCATGAACTGTTCCTCTCCCCTTTCAGTTCCCCAGACACTTGGACATACAGGGTTATTTAAATCTTCCTCCAATTTCCCATCTTCCTTGTGGCTTTTGTTCATTATTCTATCCTAGCTTTCAGCTTAAATGTAGTCAACTGTTTTCAACAATCCCACTTGCAGCTGACAGCATATGCAACCTAGGCTCAGGCAAAAAAAATTACTAACTCTGCACATAGAGTTTTTCTTCTTGCTTGTTCCAATAGTACTCTTCGAAGGCCTGAATCTCACTTTGCCTCTACTTCCTGGGCTATGCATGAATGGTTGAAACTCAGTAGGTATCTCTCCTTCACTTTTTTCTTCGCACACCATTCACGTAGGAAAGGATGTGAATTATTCAGAAGGCAGTTTCTTTTTCATCAGGGTAAGCAAACTGTCAACTAACTTAAAGTCAGACAGCAAGTAAATGGTAGAATAAAAAGTACAACCAAGATTCAATGTCCCTTCTTCTAGCAAGTTCTACTGTGTTGAGCCCAAGGGATGTTCACAACAGTAAAATAAGCCAAAATGGCATTTCCCACTGTCTAGTATAGCAATTGGGCGGGGGTGGGGTGGGGAGGCAAACAGTGCATAAGGCTATGCTTAGCAATTTCTGCAGAGATAACTAAAATAAAAAATACCAGTTTACCACCTTTCCATTGTAACAACATAATTGTACTGAATTATTTTCAAACCACACAACAGAGGAACAATACATTTTTTTGCTGAGTGGGCTTCGACTTGCCACACGCAAATGAAACACTTAGTCAGTCAGTGGATTTGACTATTCTGAGCCAAATAATGTCCCGTGTTTTCAGAGCTATGGTTGCACTATTTCTATGTGTATGTACACATGTAATAGAAATTTTCTCATTTAAGAGGTATTGAATCATATGTCCTCCTAATAGAACATTTGATTTACCCAGGTGGCATGTTCATTACCAATCCATGCTGGTTTGCTGGGACAGTAATAATTTAGGACTCAGCAAAAGTCAAGAATTATTTCACCGATTTAACTTCTGCAGAGTCTAAATGACCAGCAGAAAAGACAAGTTAATACAAAATGTTAATAACCAAACCACAGAGCAGTGAAAGGGGTCACAGGGCAGTAAAAGAGGTCATGTAGTTTTTAGGACTATCACTTACACAGTTCCCTGGTTTTATAAACATTTTCCACATACATCATCTTTGTAATTCCCATTATGTAAATGAGCTAATAGGCTTAGCCTATGCCTGACACTAATGCTTCACCAACTTAAGCTCTTTTGGTCCAACCACACTAGTTGTGTAGACTTTAGCCTTCTGAAATCTCAATTTCTTTGCCTCAAAACCAGGATTAGAATTGAACCTCGATAGCAACAAAATTCAGATTCCAGGTATAGCACCATGCTTGAAACCAGATATTCTAATGGCAATTTTGCATGATCCCAGGAATTTTATTCTCAAAGGTACTGTAATATTCAAACATGATTAACACCATCTCAGAATAATTTATATGCCCTCTTATAAATGATGAGTCCATTTCAAAAAAAACTTGTTTATGGATGAATGTACAATCATGTTCCTAAAAACTTAGGGAAAATTGTTTCCTTAATAAACTAAACTCTGTGAATCGTTTCTTAATAAACCAAAGAAAGTTTTGGTAGTACAACCATCCCTCAATCTGTTCAGAACATGTTTAGATTTTCTTGAGATTTCAATGAAGCACACATCATAGGTTCATCTGAACCATGAATAAACTACAGTCAACTTTTAAGACTTCAGTTTTTAATCAAAGGGTGTAATTTAACGTTGGCTAGCTATTATCCATGTAATACATTAATAATACATGTTTTGTTTCTTTACAGGGCTAATTGACTTAATTTTTTAATCACACAACATGAAACTAGTAAGACTGACATTAACAGTGGCTTTCTAATTTTTTTCAACGCCCACAGCTATAATGTGTTTAGGTTTTAAGTTTTACCAGGTACAAAACTATGAACTCCACTTTTAAAAAAAATCAATGCTTGTGTTTTTTTTTTTTTAAGATTTTATTTATTTATTTGACAGAGATAGAGACAGCCAGCGAGAGAGGGAACACGCAGGGGGAGTGAGAGAGGAAGAAGCAGGCTCATAGCGGAAGAGCCTGATGTGGGGCTCGATCCCACAACGCTGGGATCACGCCCTGAGCCGAAGGCAGACGCTTAACCGCTGTGCCACCCAGGCGCCCCAATGCTTGTGTTTTTAATTAAAAAGGCATTTATTTAAACATTTAAAAAATGTCTGCTCTATGGAATATATGTTGGTTGTAAAAAAAGTTCAACTCTTGGCTCTATAAAATAAATATTCGGAAGCTGTTTCATTAAAAAATTGGTTCTATCTGTACTTTTAGTTATTTTAATATTAACTGCAGTATTTTAAACACTAAGTTACTTAAAAATGAGGGATAAACTGGCCTCCCAGCTTCAAATCTCAACTACCATAAATCACTCAGTAATATCAATATTTCACAAGTTAAAAATGTTTTAAAATGGCTTTGTATTTATGCACTGAAACACAGAATAAAGTTAACAGCATACTTTGATACAATCGGTTGTTAAATCTCTAAGATCAATTTTTTCTAATAATCTTCTAGGTAATGTACAAGCAGTCTTATGCAGAAATGGAAAAGGCTTTTGCATAACCAAAGAACACACTACGCGAAACATAACCGAAAGACGACGACTACTTCAGAATGGAGCAATAATTAGTTCAAATGAACCATATGGGCTCCTAGAAGGCCAAATAAAAACCACACGAGGGCTTGGATTTCATGGAAATCTCAAACTAAAAAAATCTATTATCCCAGCACCTCAAACTATCTCTGTCCCTATAGATGACTTATGCCAATTCCTTATCTTAGCTACTAATGGACTCTGGGAAGTTTTGGATACAAAGGAAGTCACTGCACTGGCAATGACAATGTTTCAAGTGTATAAAGAAACCCATTATTCAAACACACAAAATGAATCCTTACCACCCAAGGAGCCTTTCCTAATCTATGAACCAATCAATTCTATATCAGAAAGTAACATCCGTATATTGTTTCAGTATAATCCTGAATCTACAGAATGTGTGTCAACTATAAATTCAAAAGAAAATCTGTTGGATTCAAAATGTTCTAACCCTAAAAACGCACAAACATTTCCACCAAAAAAGACTAATCATGATCTTTACGGTGAGAAGGAAACTAATGGACCAACCAGTGTAGATGATGTGTCAAAAAATTCAAGAGAAGAAGAATCACGCACTAAAAATTTCTATGAAGGTGCAGCCAAGTGTATTAGCCATGAACTTGTAAGTGCTGCTTTAGTGGCTGGCTCCAGAGACAACATTACCGTCATGGTAATACTTTTCAAGGGAAGTGAGTATCAGTTTCTGATGGACAAAAGATAAAGTTCTGATTATCCAGAGTACAAAAATGTAAAGACAATTCTTCAAAGAACGAGATAATAGGATAATACATCAATACCAGGCAAATAATTTTTAAGAATGTACTAACGAAACTATAAAAGTGTATTTTAGGTTACATAATACCATTTATGTATGTTCACTGTTCCATGCCAAAAAAGAGAAAAACCAGTACTTGCTTTTTATACCACTTTATTCCAACCTGAGCACCTCAATATAAAACTAAACACTGGTGAACTGTTTTCCTTACTAATTCTGAATTACTGTAAATGTACAAGTTCTGCTAGCAGTTCAACACTTAAATAGATTAAATCATCTCTGACACATGGTAGATTTCATATAATGAAAATACCTAAAACAATTAGTGCAATATACTGAACTGATCAAAATAAAATGAACTTTGGAAAACAAGGCTGCAAGATTGTTACTAACATACTGCAATACTTATGTTACAAATTACTGGTACATTGTTTATTATGGTTCTAGCATGTAGGAACAATTGAAGCCCCTTCCTTTCAAAGGGAGAGAAAAGGAAAAATTAGCTGTTTTAGTAACTGTACATTTTGTATACCTTTAAGCAACTCTTAAATATTACAGGAAAGTAATAAACATATATGGAGACTACAGTGCAGTACCCTATTTACAGTACAGCTGAAGACTGAATTTAAAATAATCAAGTTTGAATGTACATAATTGTTAGTGCATTGACTATATTACGTCCAAAGGGAACAAAAGCTCCCTCCCCCCAAACAACAAAACCTATGTAATGGCCAGCAGTGATTAAACAGAAATCACAGACACCTGGTTTGTTTCATTTCTGTTGAAGAGCTCACATGTTTGAAAGGAACACAATCCATTAAGATGCATTTGTCCGTTTTCATATTCCTAAAACAAGATGAGGTTACATTTGACTTGTTTTACCCCACTAAAAATACCAGGACTGGCTATAATTTAGATGCCACTAATTTTCGTGTTTTCCCCCAGAAGATGTGGGACTGTTTTCTTGCGGTTAATTTGTTAAAATGTGGAATGTACATTTTAAATATGCACACTAAGAGAAATTACCTGTTGCCTGAATACTGTAGCTAAGCGTATCTTTAGAACCTCCTTCTAAAAAAAGAATGTTTTTGAAAAGCCCAAATTAATAAGTTCCAAATCTTTTACTTAGCAGTGGCCAGTTAACTGTGGGTTTACATCATCCTTTGTCTCTATCCCTGGTGATGAGAAACGATTCCCTAACCGTCCAAGGAAACAAGCGTACACACACAGCTCTCATTCCCCCCCTTCTACTTCTGAAACATTAGTCAGAGGGTCACATGCATGTTATTAAAAATTAAGTTCAGAACACTTAAAATAATTCTGTATTAGAAACTTGACTCTATCATAAGTCTCTTCTTTTTGGAAGTCATACTGGGCTGGTTAAATGCTCCAATTTCACTGTCATTAACATTTAGGAAGCAGAAGAATATTCCAGCAAGTTCCAACTGGAGGTTTAGTTACTACAACACTGACTCCTGGTTGGCTGCGTGGGTTCAGTAAGGTCTACTCCTCTTCCTCTGGCAGAATTTGCTCCTGGATTCTGTGGTTCATTCTTTGGCAACTTTTTAGCTGAGAGATAAATGATCAAAATAAACACAATCAGAATATTCATATTAGAATTACTTTCATCTGCTTACTTACAATCCTTTTTTTTTTTTCTCCATCTGGGTTAACCCAAAGTATCACATAGCTACATGCTCATTCTTTTGAAATGTTTATTGAGTATCTACTAGATAATACCAAATACTATTCATTGGTCAGTTGAGGTTAGTGGATTGAGGGAAGGGTAAGATGAGGAACAATTACAGACACACAATTAAAACTTAAGTTGACTACAGCAATATTTAATTCTTTATATACATTCAGTTGGTAATACTAAAATAGTACTTTATTTCATAATCATTAATACCTCTATTGTTTAAAGAAAATCTAAGTTAATAAAGATGATGGCCAGCCAATGTTTATGAAGAATCTTAGCTTCTATCAATCTCTCTTGCGGAGAGACTATTATGGTTGAATTCTAGCTTTACCTTAGCCTTGGCTCAGGTTACACAAAGGCTGAACATGCTCTACCTCAATATCTAAATGCCTAGTCGCATTCTGGATCTTTTATCCTTTATTTGTTGTAATATTCCACATGAACATTAATCATCTTAAGGATTAATGGAAATTTGGGAAGAAAAGCCTTCACCTTGGGCTATTTCTCTAGAAGTGGCACTAGGGATGGTAGGGTAAATGGTAATAAAGTGGCAAATTCCCAGTGAAATGTATTTTCAAACAAAGGCTTGTAGGGACAAAGAGTAGGCTAGCATTTATAAATATTATTTAATATTAAGTTAGATTTTGAACTGAGAGATCATTCCTCCCTTTACCATACTTTTCAATGAGCTTTCTGTAATCAGATCTGAGTGAAATTAGGAGGCTGAAGGAAATAAAGTAGAATGGGAAACTTTTAAGCTTCTATTGGTAAACTTTAACTGTGAGAAGAAAAACTAAAATACCACTTAAGAGGTCTCAGAAGCAGTCTTCTGTCTCATATTTTATTAAATATAAGCAAAGTAAAGCTGATACTATTTGTTTGGTATATGGATAATTGGAGCTTACAAATTTGCCCCTGAATTAGGATTTTAAGAGGCTAAAAATCCCAGATCAAGTTAATGAAGATGTACAATGAAAGCCACGCAAGCAGAACTTTATCAAATTAAAAGCAGATGATAAATTTATTGTAGACTCCCACTAAATAACTGTACTCCCTACAGGAAGTCATCAAGAATGAAAATAATGAGTGCACTGTGTGATCTAAGTTACTAATCTGGTAAACGAAATAGAAAGGCCACAATTCAATTTAATGTTTGGTATGTCTTTCAAGGAAAGAAACATTGTAATTTCAAAAAAATAACTGAAAGTTCTAATATGTAGGCTACTTTCTGACTGGAAAAATATATTATTAGCACATCGGAATAGAAGGTACAAATTAAATAAAGTCCAACTGGGGGTGCCTGGCTGGCTCAAACAATACAGCATGTGACTCTTGAACTTGGGGTCGTGAGTTCAAGCCCCACATTGGGTGTAGATTACTTAAAAGACAAAAAAATAATAAGCAAGCAAGCCCATCTGGTGGTGTCTTAATACCATCAGAAAATTTTAAAGTTCAGCCTAATTTGATGGACCTATTTCCTTGATTTCTGTTACTAGCTTTTCAGATGTGATTCTAGGTGTAATCTTGTGTTCTATTTATAAAAAGAGCATATTGTCGTACAACCCTTCCCAAGTATTTCTCTAATGAACTTAAAGCCTAAACTTTCCAGTAAAATATTTTACTGTATGACAGGAAGGTTTTTTCCTAATAAGCCTACATGAGCTACCATTAAGCTCTCTCACCTAGTGAAATATATTCTGACAATATTTGTAGCAATTTTCTTTAGCCTCTGAACCAGCTGTTAAATGGTTAATTTGTATAACTTCAATAAAAGGAATATTTCTTATTTGGGGACAAGTTTGTGTGCATCCCAGTTAATAATCACTGCCATATAATAAAAATGTTTTGGAATGAGGAGTGCTTGGTGCATGAATAGTGCACGGACAGTAAAATGCAAGAGCCACCAAAGTAGACAATTCTCACAGAATTTGCACCATAAAATTACTGGAAGGAGGTTAGGGTCAATGGGAATACTTTTATTTTTGTTATAGGAAACAGGAAGCTTCCTTATTAGTACTCCCAACTTCATTACTTATAATCAACATGGAATTGCAATCATTATTAGTTAAAATTATCTTGAGGAAAAGGTAAGAGCACTACGCAGGTCAAATGACCAGAGGTAACATAAACCATGTTGTTTTGCTTTCCCTCGTTCTCTCTGTGCCTCAATGATTTGAAACTTTCTCCATTATAATATTTGCATTAAAATAATGTGTATACTTATGTAACATGTACGTTTGTGTTATATTTGTCAATAATCAATAATTTCAAAAGAATGTGAGAAACAAAAATAGTGCTGCAAGTAGAGATGAAGATAGTTACTGATCAGTGAAAAAGATATACCTTTATGCCCGCATGTTGTATTGACGATTCTGCTCTGAGCTTATCTTCCTTTTTTATAAGTATAATCTAACAGAAAAATGTATTTATCCAAATTTCTCACTGACATCTTTAGAAAAATCTATCTGCTTGAACTGTAAGTCCAGGCTTTCAACTCACCTAGAATAAACTTAACTAAACTGAAAATTATTACTTTATAGGTAATAGTCTTTCAAATTTAACATTATTACTAACAAAGTTAATTCTTGGTGAAAAGGATCTAGAATAGATTTAAAAAAAAAAGAATGGCTCCTTTTAAGAATACTTCTCAAAATTATTTACAAAAAAAAAAATATCAAGAGTTTTTAACGATTTTATTTATTTGCCAGAGAGAGAAAAGAGAGAGGGAGAACAAAGCAGGGAGAGTGGCAGGCAGAGGGAGAAACAGGCTCCCCGCTGAGCAAGGAGCCTGATGAGGGACTTGATCCCAAACCCTGGGATCATGACCTGAGCTGAAGGCAGACGCCTGACTGACAGAGCCACCCAGGTGTCCCAGTTGAGATCTTTTAAAAAGAAGACAGTCAAATCAAGTATGCCGCAGTCTAACTTGTTTTGCCTATATCTACTGCTTGAAAAAAAACTTACCTATTGCCATGAATATTTCATTTACATTCATTGATGTTTTAGCTGATGTCTCCATGAATAATAAACTGTTGTCATCTGCATAGGACTGTGCTTCCTGTTTACAGAAAAAAAAAATATATCCTTTGCACATACTATACCTGACTTATTTTTGTTATAGAATAAGAGGCTTCCTTATTACTACTCCAATTTGATTACCTATAATCAGCAACTATGTAATAAAGCAACTGTTACTAATTAAAGGTAAGAGAGATAAGAGAACTCCTGTAGGATACCTTTTCAAATTTCTTTTTGCCTTAACTTCTTGCACTAGGCCATTCTGATTCTTCTGTTCTCACATTAAATTTGATTTCAAATGGTAAGTTTCAGAGGGTGGAAAATTATCCTATTCTAAATGTAAAATTCTCTTCAATCTCTATGGCAAATTTAATTTAATTTATGCTTATCATTTGCAATGAAATTAAAGGGAATCCAAATATCTAATACTGGCTTCAACCATTAAATGGCTAGCTATATTTTAATTTTGAATATGTCATAAATCATTCCTTTAAAAATTATATTACTACTCTACATTTTTGTCATGCTTTACAGTTTACATGTATTAGTGCCTTGATTCTCACAGTTATTGTGAAGAGCAACCAATTATCTTTCCCATTTAATGAAAAAAAAAATGAGGTTCCTTTGTCATGTGAGAAGGCCACTTTCGACTATAACTTAACCACTCTATCTCCCCCTCTATGCGGGGGAGGTAACCATCTTAGAAAAAGAATAAGTATTATACCTTATATGACTGCAACCAGAATTAAATAAAATCAAAGGTGCAACATGCTCAGCTTAGTATCTACTGGTGCCAAGAAATATTAGTTCCCTTTCTCAGTCCATGTACTCCATCAACAGCCATCATCAAAGACAATTATCCCATCACTTATATTATATATATAGAATGACCACAACAAAATTCTGAGAAGCTGAAGAGGAAGAGAAAAAGGAAAGTTTAAAAATGTCTACCTACAGACATTTGTTTTTAAGTGATTGTACTTTATCTTGCAGTAGGGAACATTCTTAATTAGCTATATTAAATAACATATAAAGTGGAGTTTTTGAGCCTTTATTTTTGAAGGCTTTTTTTGTTGTTGTTCCTTTAAGATTTTTTATTTATTCATTTTGAGAGAGACAGCAAGAGCACAAGCAGGGGAGAGGCTCGGCAGAGGGAGAGAGAGAGGCAGGATCCCTGCAGAACAGGTAGCCCAATGAGGGCCTCAATCCTAGGACCCTGAGATCATGACCTGAGCCAGAGGCAGACACTCAAGTGACTGAGCTACCCAGGCGCCTCTTTGAAGGTCCTTTTAAGAACCACATAAGTGTAAGTTGTACGTGTACATATGGGTATGTTTATGTGTACTGATATAAATATTGGCAGATAAATAAAAAAGGTTAGGAAGGATACTAAAGTACGTGTGGGGGTGGAGAGATTAGGGTAAGAGGCAATCACCTTTTGCTTTATATAAGTCTGCACTATTTGTCAACAATAAATTCTTCTGTAATTGTTTAGGTCAACAAAATTTTTTTATTTAAGAGAGGTGGGGAGGAGCAGATAGATAGAATCTCAAGCAGGCTCCATGCCCAGTTCAGAGCCCCATGAAGGGCTTGATCTCATGACCCTGAGATCATGACCTGAGCCAAAATCGAGTTGGATGCTTAACCAACTGAGCCACTCAGGAACCCCGGTCAACAAAATCTTTGGATCAATTTATATTACAATATGTAAAGACATTTAAAAATTCAGATTTATCGTGAGAAGCGTTATATCTACATTTGCTTAAAAAATTGTTTTCTATTACTTGCATGGTTTTAAAATTATTAACTGTAATTGAAGTGTGGATAGAGAAGAAAAATTTATAATACATACATGTGCGTTCAAACATACCTGGAAATCGACAGCTCTTTTATTTGCAAGGTCAGCCTTGTTTCCTGATAAAGCTATTACAATGTTAGGACTGGCTTGCCTCTGAAGTTCTTTAACCCAGTTTTTGGCTCTGGCAAAGGACTCCTGGGAAACAAAGAAACAGCTATTTGGCACATGCTCAAAAAATGGTTAGGGAGCGTCTTTGTAAGACAAGGCCTTAAAGACTCTTCAATGTGACTCTTGGAAAGAAATTCTTAGGACTACTGTATTATTTGAGACACTTCAATCTTTTTTTTTTTTTTTTTTAATCAGCTCTTCTAACTCATAAAAGCTTTGGCAGAAATTTCATGACAGGCTATCAAAAAAAATGGTTTTAAAAAATCTTGAATCAAAATTCTGAATACCAAAAATGTATGTTCAAATTATTTTCATTGTAGAATATATTTCTACTTACCTCATTTGTGATATCATATACAACTATGGCTGCTTGTGCTCCTCTGTAGTACATTGGTGCTAGGCTATGGTATCGTTCTTGACCAGCTGTATCCCATATTTCAAACTTTACTGTTGTGTCATCAAGACACACAGTTTGGGTTAGAAAAGCAGCTGAAAGAAGAAAATGTCTGCAATAAGTTTATCATTTCTACCCTAGTATTTTCATTATATAGAAGACACCTGGAAACATGACATATTACATATGCACATTTAATAGTGGCTTTAGATGCTTGCAAGATATTGATACACATAGATGCTTAATGTAAGACCTTCACAGTAAAATCACAAATTCAAAGATTTTTCTACATTTGTAAAAAGTTTATTGTAATAGTAATTTTAAGAAACATTTCTTAAATTGTTTTACACAATGTAAATTAAAAATAATTAAGAACAATTTAAGAAATATATATATGGATATTCTTAAAAAACTGCAAGGGGGGTGGGGGACACACAGAGAAAGGACTGGCTGGCATACTTATAGTTATCATCTACATTGTCAACACAATGCTCCCTGCTCCATTCTCCTGGTATTTTATTAGCATACTCTGGGGATTTAGTCCCAGGCCTACAACACTAAATATTTTTTATGATATTTTCCCTTCTTATAATTGTTATGATCTTAATCTAGACTTTATGTGTTAAATACACATTCAATATTAACTCCTAGCTGTTTTTCAATCCTTGTACAGATTTTTTTGCATTTGTGCTTTTTCATCAGTTCTTTTTTCGGATTTTAACAACTATCCTTTTTTTTTTTTTTTTTTTAAAGTAATCTCTACACCAAACATGGGGCTTGAACTCACAAACCCAAGATCAAGAGTCACAAGCTCTACCAACTGAGCCAGCTGGGCACCTCAAGATAGTATATTTTATAGTGATATTTTTGCTTTTAGGGTTAAGAAGCTGCTGTTCAATCTTGCAAATTACGGTATCAATTATTTTCCGAACTGCTTGTTGAGAACAGTATGAAGTAAAATGTCCACTATGATCCTCTTAGTTCTAAGAACAAATATCACGAAAAACACTGCAATGGGTATTTACAAAAAATGAAAAGCCATCAATTTACAAAAAATTGGTTATAATCAAGTGACTTGAACTTTAAAATATCAACCGTTAGAATAAGTTTCTAAGTGTTGCTACCTGCACTAAAATAAAGATATTTGGGAACAAGACCTACATTTTTAGCAGCATGCTGACACCTTAGTTCTTCTCCTTCATTAACTTTGGTAGTTAAGTGCTGCTCTATCATTCACCATGTTAGTATGCTCCTCCCTTTCACTTTTACCTCAAGGTGTTATATTCAACTCCTTCTCCCAAACTGACAAGGAATTAATTATAAAAATTTTCTAAAACCCCATCCTACCATGTAAGAGAATTATGATCCATTTCTGTAAATTGTAGTTTATCTAGTGATGACAATTTTTCACAAGTGATTCACTAGTTAATATCAAATTTGCTGAATAAGCCAAGTCTAATGAGGTATTCTTTTACATTAAATATAACATTTATTTTTCAAGGTATTTTTATTACCACAGTTGCTGGCTTTATATTAGCAACTGTAACTTCAGTTTTGCAAACATCTCAATTGGAAATGTCTTTATTTTAAGCAGATTCTAATTAATAGTTTTGTGCATTCTCAGAAGAGGCTAGTCATAATTAAAATATATTCTGATTCATCAACCTTTTTAACATACAAAGTTAGCAGAAATATCCATTTTCTTAAATCCTGTATTTATGGTAAAGAATACCAAAAAAGGACTATGTCACTTTTTTAGTAATGAAAGGTTCTCTGGCAGAATAAAAAAAATATTCTTAAGCACTTGAAATTAAGCCTCTAAAACAGTGCTTTTTTTCATAAAATGGAAAGAAGGAAAAAAACGGATCACAAACTATAAGCCATTTCTCAAGTACAGTTTGATGTAACTTAAGAAAAAAAACTGGACTACAATTTGCATTCAGACTTTGTTTTCTATGGTAGTAAAAACATTCATTTACACTTACATAAATCAACCCTAGGTTCACAAACATAACTACTAGTTATGCTGCCTTAAAGGAAATATAATCTGATTCTCAAACAAAAAAGATATCCCAAAAGGCTACCAGTCTTTACAAATGTACAAAAATGACAAAAAAAAAAATACAGGCAAAGAAATTTCAACAAATACATTAAAAGAACAACAGCCATGACCAAGTAGATTCAGAAACACAAAGCTATCACACCAGCAGGCTAAAAAAGAAAAATCATGTATTTAAATAAATTACAAAAGGGCATCTGAAGCATTATCCATTCCTAATATACATGTAGGATTCTTCCTTAAAGTTTATCAAGTGTCCATTCTATCTGTAGGCCTGAAATCAGCATTTTGCTTAATAGTAAAGCTCTTAAGCAGGCTCTCTAAATCTAGAAACCAAGTAAGATTGTCCACCACCACCATTATCTTTTATTATTTCAAATATCCTTATAATAAGACAGATTTTTGGAAAGAGATATTATTTGTAAAAGGCAAGACTGACAAGAAAATCCAAAGATATCAGCTAAAAAAGTGCAAATGAGTTCTTTAAATTGACTAGAACAGATTAAAGTCAACAAAAGCCTTACAACACACTGGCAATAACCAGGCTTTCAGTGTTACTCTGGGGAAGAGAATGAATCCCAATCATGTTAACAAGAACAATCAATTCACTCAACTCTTAGAAACCATCCTTCATCATACCCTATTTTATAGCTCCCACCTCTGTGCAATGAACATTTTCACACTTTTTATAATCACTGATTTATATAATCTTTTTCTTCTAGACTGGGAGTTTCTTGAGAAATTACTGTTAGCTATTCTTCTTCATACGCAACATCTAATAAAAATCCCAGGTCATATAAAATATTTAAAATATTCACTAAATGAAGTTCATAAAAGATATGTGGCACTATTTTGGGGGGTATCTTAGATAACATTTGAATAGACAAACAGTTCCCAAATGGGAAAAAAAACTGACATTTCGAAAGGCCTCTACTCAAGTCATTATATAACTAACACAATCTCAAACAAAATACCATCAAGATCTTTTTAAACTTGGTAATACCATACTTTTGTTCACATGGTATGATAAAAAGAGCATAATGTTGGAGGAGGAGAAAAAGGACCAGTATTTAGAGGCCCGGGGAATGGGTCTCAGGGTACATCAAAAACACATTAAAACAATTAACAGTGTTGTACGGCCACAAGAACAGAAGTATTGTCTGTTACGGGATAATCCAGTATTATTATAGACATTATATACTGCAAGACCACCATGATTCCTTAAAGTTCTCAAATTCTCAAATACTTCCCCCATAAAACCCAGTGAAGTACAGCTGACATCTTCAAATCCTTTATGCTTCTAAAATTACATTGCTAGTCGTTCATAAGGTTATAAAAATAAATTCTGACACTCAAAATATAAACTACTACATCAATACTGTAGCAACATTAACCACCACAAACTTACCTGAATCTGCACAACCACTTTAATTTATCCAAAACGTCTATTTTCTGGCTAAGAACCATCACTTTCTTAGACCTCTTCATTTTCTCTTCATTTCAGCACCAGCACTAGCGGTTGGTTTTCTTTTCGGGCCCATATTTCACAAAGAAACAGCTTTTATCACTTCGAGAGTTACTGTGTACGCGACGACAAGTAGAGAAAAACAAAGCTGCGTTGAGATGCGGGTGCTGGCCTGTCTAATAGGCTCCCTCTTTGACCTACATGATCAGTTCCTATTGGTAAGGCTGGCAAGCAAGCAACATTTCAGTCTCAGCAAAACTACAAATTAGTGAATCATAGACCTTGCAGTCAGCTGAGAATAGATGAAACTGTAAATGCTACATCTGCAAATTCCAAAAGCCTATAACAGGTAAGACCTTCATAAATAAGGAAGAGACACTGCAACATACTGGACCAGGGAAAAAATATCCAAATCAGTAGCATTAACCAAAGGTTAATACCTAAGAAAAAAAAAAGTTTAATGTTAACAACTAAAATGATTCTACAAGAATTAAATAGAAGGGCATAAAAGAGAAAAACCAAGGAACCAATACCATACCCCAACCCTCAACTTCTTTTCAAATTTGATAAAAAAGAATTACCTTATTAGAATCGACCAAAAATCCTATGAGACTATCAGTTTGATTACATAAAAATTTGAGACTTTGTTTGCAAACATGTATTACCATCCCAAACACAGAGGTGAAGATATTTTAGGAAAATTTCTACAGTGGATACTAAGAGATTAAATTTTAATATGTAGACAGCTCACATAAATCTTAAGAAAAACTCCAAAAGCATCAAGGATAAATGTGTAAAGAAAATGTGCAGAAGGAATAGAACATAAAAAGTCAACATAATTAGTAATAAAGAAAATCATCCTTATAGCAAAAAGTTGAAAAGAATAAAGGCTGTTTTACCTCCTAACCTAGCAAAAAAAAAAAGAAAAAAAAAACTTAAAAAGTGTGGCACAAACTCACATATTGGTGATGACACTGTATAACCATTTTGAAAATAATTCTGCCAACACGTAGCAAAACCGCTACATCTAGTATCTCATGGAATCTCCAAAAGATGGTATGGGGAGCAGGAAAGTAGGGAGGACAAACCTTTATGCTCAGAGGATTTTTGTATTTAACAATTAGAAACAACCTAAATGTAGGGGTGCCTGGGTGGCGCAGTCATTAAGTGTCTGCCTTCGGCTCAGGGTGTGATCCCAGCGTTCTGGGATCAAGTCCCACATCAGGCTCCTCTGTTGGGAGCCTGCTTCTTCCTCTCCCACTCCCCCTGCTTGTGTTCCCTCTCTTGCTGGCTGTCTCTGTCAAATAAATAAATAAAATCTTTAAAATAGAAAAAAAAAAAGAAAGAAAGAAAGAAACAACCTAAATGTATAAATGAAAAGGTACTGGTGGCTTGGTAGGTATTAAGTAGCAATTAAATAAAAAAAATGGTTATAAAGTGACCTGTTTAATTGCCAAAAAGCAAAAAAAAAATACACAGATTCCTGGTAGAGATATGGTACATCTATGTAAAACCATGACCAGAAAAGCATAGAAGAAACTAAAAAGCAGTAGTGTTCTCATAGTAGGATCATGATTGAATGTTCTCCCTTATATAAAACTTCGAGAAGTAGTGGATTTGTGGCCTTTTAAAACTGAAAGGTAAGAATATAATTGCCAGAGAAGAGAAGGGTCTTGGCTCAGGTTCTCAGAAGATCATAAAATCCAAGTTAGATTGTTTGGAAGTGATTTACAGGAGAAGCAAAGCTTTTAAGAGGTAAGGAATTTAATAACTGAGCTCAACAGATCTGGATCATACTTCAAGGTGAATATCCAATAAGCAGGAACTGACCAAGTAGCATCAAGAACCAGGTACCAAAATTATCAGGGTAGAAACTGGCTTTGGGAAATGAATCAACAGCAGTAATCTAATATACTGGATTTTCTCATATGAGCACTGACTTCAGATAAAACTGTACACGGAAAAGAAAATATGGATAGTTTAGAGCTGACAGATTTTTATTTCCCATTAAAATCATATGGCAGCAAAAGCCATGTATTCAGGAAAGAGTTACATTTCAATTAATGTGAAAAAGATTAGGCAAAGAGGAAAGCATACACAGTGACTAAGCCCCAAAAGAATACTCCAAAAGCAAACTCATCTTACCAGATGATCTATAAATACTAATTGCATAGGATTCATTCTTAAAATTATCAATGAGCATCTGATAAGAGACTGATATCCAGAATATATAAATCCTACAACTCAGGAACATGAAAAACCCAAACAACCCAATTAAAAAATGGGCAAAGAAATTTAATAGACATTTGTCCAAAGAAGATACACAAATGAGCAAGAAGCAAAGATGCTTAATATCACTAATAGGTAGGAAAATGAAAATACCACAATGAAATACCACTTCACACCCATTAGGACAGCTATTAACAAAACAACAGAAATCAAGAGTTGGTAAGGATATGGAGAAATTAGAACCTTTGTGCACTGATGGAAATATAAAATGGTGTACTGCTATGGAAAATGGTACAGAGATTCTTGAAAAATACTAAACAGAATCACCAGATAATGCAGCAATTCCACTTCTGAGTATGCACCCAAAAGAACGTTCAGAGCAGCACTACAATAGCCAGGAGGTGGAAGAAACCTAAGGATCCACAATGAAGTGTATCAATGAAAGATAAGCAAAATGTGGTATTATACATGTGATAGAACATTATTCTGCCTTAAAAAGGAAATTCTGGCACATTAGAATATGGATGAACCTTGATGACATGCTAAGTGAAATAAGCCAATCACAAAAAAGATAAATTCTGTGTAATTTCCCTTAGAGGAGATTCCTAGAGCAGTGAAATTCATAGATGGAAAGTAGAATGCTATTTGCTATGGGCAGAGGTGGGGAAGAATGGTTAAGTTATTGTATAATAAGTAGAGTTTCAGTTGGGGAAGATGAAAAAGTTCTGAAGACAGAAAGTGCTGATGGCTGAACAAGGTTAACGTACTTAACGCCACAGAACTGTACATTTAAAAGATGTTTAAACTGTAAATTTTATATTACGCATATTTTACAACAGAAATCACTTAGCAACATCTAAAGGTAACTGTTGTGAAGTGAACTGCAATCTTGGAAAATATTAAAGGATACCTGACTATCCTAAGGGAATCCACTAACCAGGACATACACCAGTCACAGGTCACCTGCTGAAATTATACTAGTATTTCTGGTACCAAACTAATCCACATTCTTTTAAAATTAGTCTTAAGAGTTTGAGTTTAGTTAGTATTAAGTTTGTGCCCCAAACCTGAACACCCTAGAATGAACTGATAAAACCAGGATTTGAAACTTAAGGCTAAGAACCTGTGCCTGTCCCACCAAGGGCCCAAACTTTTAAAAATCTTTACTCAACAGACTGGATTTATATAACAAGGATGCATCAAATAATAAACTGGAAGCAGAATGAACACATTACAAAGAGGAAAGGTGAAGAGAAGGGAGAAAAGGGGAGAGGTTGTTAGAAGTTATTAACTAGTATCAGACAAATGCTCTCCAAAGAACAGAAACAGAGAAAAAGTTAATGAAATTAACTTAGCTTTAAGGGATAGGAGTCTATGAAAGACATTTATCTGTGGACAATAAATATTATATTAAATAGTTTAAATAGTACTTTATTAAATTCCCATAACATGCAAGGAAAAGACGACTTCTGGTTTCTGATTCTGCATGTATGGAGCTTAGAAGTCGTCACCCTACCCTAACACATAAAAAGATGAACAAACTGAAAAATCGACAACTCTTAGATCTGTAAGAAAAGTGAAGTCACAGGGCAATCTACTGCTTCCAAAAATGGACAGAAAGGCGGACACAGTAAGGATGTATCTCAGAGCAGAAGGCTGAGGAAACCAACTCAGGCAGAAAAACCTGAGCTGTAATTGACAAATTTCTGGAAATTAGGTTTAGACAAGTCAGTTTAAAACTCTAGAGGGGCGCCTGGGTGGCTCAGTCGTTAAGCATCTGCCTTCGGCTCAGGGCCTGATCCCAGGACTCTGGGATCGAGCCCCACATCAGGCTCCTCTGCTGGGAGCCTGCTTCTTCCCCTCCCACTCCCCCTGCCTGTGTTCCCTCTCTCGCTGGCTGTCTCTCTGTCAAGTAAATAAAATCTTAAAAACAACCCCAAAAAACCCCCAAAACTCTAGAGAAAGCAAAAATAAAAATTCAGACTATATCAAACTAAAAAGCTTTTGTACTGCAAAGGAAATCATCAACAAAATGAAAAGGCAACCTACTGAATGGAAGAAAATATTTACAAATGATATATCCAATGAGGAGTTAATATGCATAATACATGAAGAACTACAACTCAACATCCAAACAATCTGATTAAAAAATGGACAGAGGACCTAAATATGTTTTTTCAAAGATGACACACAGATGGCTAATGGACACATGAAAAGATGCTCGACATCACTAATCACCAGGGAAATGCAATTCAAAACCACAATGAGGTATCACTTCACGCCAGTCAGAATGGCTAGTTAAGAAATAAGAAATAACAAGTGTGGCAAGGATGTGGGGAAAGGGCAACCCTAGTGCACTGCTGGTGGGAACGTAAACTGGTACAGACACTATGGAAAACACAAAACATCAAAAAAAATTTTAATATTAAAAATAGTAATACACGATCCAGTAATCCCACCTCTGGGTATTTACCTAAAGAAAATGAAAATGCTTATTCAAAAAGGGGAAAGCCCCCCCCCCCTTTAGTGATATACCTTCTCAACTGGGTTCAAGAACCTAGCACTTACTGCTTCCTAGACAGAACCTCCCAGATCTTTGAAGCATTACTGGCCTTGAAAATGACTCTTCAATGCTTGGCAATAAACCTATCCACTAAGTCAGCTTAAAAGTGCTAATATCTGAGAATTTTACAACATAAAAATGGAAAATGACAAGTTAAGGATGGGAAAAGAGGGGCGCCTGGGTGGCTCAGTAGGTTATAAGTGTCTGCCTTTCACTCAAGGTCATGATCTCAGGGTCCTCGGATCAAGCCCCAAGTCAGGCTCCCCGCTCAGCTGGAGGCCTGCTTTCCCCTCCCTCTGCCTGCTGCTCCCCCTGCTTGTGCTCCCTCTCCCTCTCTCTGTCAAATAAATAAAATCTTAAAAAAAAAAAAGAGAGAGAGAGAGAGAGATAAGGGAGAAGAGACAAGGAACCCAGAGTAACAGTTACAGGAAACCTGTAATCCTAGAATATAATTACTTAAGCCAAGCAATGCCTGAAGAAACTGGAAGTATTTCCAAGGGAGGAAAAAAAGTGATGAAAACAGCAGAATCCTTTTGGTCCCACCACCATTTGATAAAATTACTTTTGGTTCAGTAACCACATCTAGAAATTGATCTTACAGAATTAAGTCCAGATTGGAAGAAAATTCCAAGAAAATATCTACTATTAGATGATTACCTAAAACAGCAAACAAAAATGCAAACATTAAATGTGCAACAATAAGAGTACAGTTCAAGAATGTGAGATTACCAGTTACTAAAATAAATAAGAACACAATAGAGATATTAAGAAATTACCATTCATAAATGAGACAGAATATAATAACATGACTATTACAAATGAATTCACAATATATCATGAAGTTATAGCTAACAAAGAAAGGAAACACAAGGGACTCTAAAAATATAAGATTCTTGATCTCGCTCAAAATATGGGAAAAAGTACAATAAAAAATTCAGAATGGTAAAATCTACAAGTCCCTTGAGATAGGAAAGTACAGTAACAGGCATTCTGTAAGCTGTTGTTGAAGGGCTGTCCGGAAAATTTTACCAGAATTACAAATGTATGTAACCTTTGACAAAGGCAATCAACTTCTAGAAATTTACACAATATAAATACTTGGGATATATGAGAAGTGACTATGAATTACTTACTGCACTACTGTTAGCAGCCAAAAATATAAAATAATGTGCAAATTCAAAACTAAAGAACAGATTTAAATATACATTGATATGATCCATGCAGTGAAATACTGCTACAGCCAAGAAAAATGAAGATGCCTTTCCTAAAATGATATGGATAGATCTTTGGCAGACTGTTTTCCAAGATGGCTTCAACAAGATGTCCTATACCACATTCTTCTTACATGACACCAACACTCCTTTTAATCTATGAGCCTGTGAGTAGAACATAACTGATGCTAACTACATGACTTCTTGGGCTAGGTCATGAAAGGTCACCCAGCTTCACCTGGTACTTTTTGGGACACTCATCTTGAACCCAGCCATCATGCTGTGAGGAAACCCAAGCCAGGTGGCAAGGACCACATGTAGGTGTTCTGGCTGAGGCCCCAACCAATAGCCAGCAGCAGTTGAGATGGTTCTAACCCCAGCACTGACAGCAACCCATGAGAGATCAGAAAATCACCTACAAAGCCCACTCAACTCCCAGAACCATGAGAGGATGAAATGGTATTGCTCTAAATCAGGAAGTTTTGTGGTCATTTGTTTCTGGGCAATAAATAACCGGAACAGTATTAAAGTAAAAAATATGATATATTATAGTGGCCCTGATGTTTCAAATTCCACAGGGGAGAGAATATATAGATTTAAAGTAATAGTAACCTCCCAAGGATAGATAACAAAGTTACACTGCCTTTGGGGAAAAGAACTGACTGGGGAACGAGAATATAGCAGGGAGAGTTTTCAGTGTAGTATCATATAGCCATGGTAAGGTCCATATGACACTTGTAAAAATGCTAAGGAATGCTATAAGTGCCCAATCATTATATAGTGACTTGAGTCCCATATCAACAGATTATCCCCTTCTGAGTACAAAAGCACCTGTTATCTTCAACGATAGGAACCTGGAATAACTGGTTCCTCATCCTGCTTCTCCTCTTCCACATCTATACTACCTTGAAAAGAGGGTGAATGCTGTTCACTAACACTTACTTCAAATATTCTGTTCTATAAAAGTAGTAAAACATGAAGCATAACTCCTTATTTCCAAAATCCAATATGCGGCTTAGCAGCACTCACTCTTATTTTGAGGAATTTAATAATTTGTTTGTTAGAGTTCATATTTATATCAAGATAGCCAATGATCAAAGTCCCAAAACCTCTGGAATTACTCCTATTGCTCTTCTCACTCTTATACATTCTTATTCTTTTCCACCAAGAGGCTTGTAACAAAAAGTTCTTTATGATGACTCCAAATTATGTTATCCTATGATAAATTCAGCATGCACCACAAAATTGCATACAAGTAATATCAGATTATTATAGTGTAAGACGCAAAAGGGGAAAAGAAACATTTTTCAACAACAAAACTTCCTGTATTTTTATCAAGTCAGAATTCTTATACTATTAAAAGCAAATTTTTAAAAAGCTTCCCACTCCATCATACCCAATCATCATCCAAAAGAAATATCGTTTATGGGTCTCTGGTGTCTACAAAAGGTCAATTATCCACAAACCTTGAATGTTCAGAAAATAGTCAACAAAAGAAAGGTAGCAAAAATAGACTGAATGCAGCCAAAATAGATGTCATAAAGTCCAAGCATCAAAGCTTATGAAAACTTAGATTTTTTTTCAGTATGTAACTGAGAATATACTTCCTTTATATAAATGTGTATGTCCTCTTTTGGGATATATATAATAAATAGAACAGGAAGATCAACTGGAAATTTAGGCCTAATTTAAATAGTGGTACATAATACCATTTTTCATACCTTATGTGTACTAACCTATTTCCCATCCTAAACCATAAGGTCATCTTTGACTTCTAGTACTTAGCACAGTGTTAGGAGCTTGGTAAATTTGTTGAGTAAATGAATTTTAAAGAAGTTTCATAATCTTACTTCCCAGAATGTGACAGAATAAAAGCAGCAAATTAGTCAATCAATAGAGGCTGTTCATTTCAGTTAGAGCTAACTGGCAAAAATCATTCTACCAAACAGCTCTGAACACTTCAGCAGCACCAGAGGGCAATCAATGAACTAAGACAGGACAAAAACTGATGTCCAAAAATCCCAAATTATGAAATAAATTTTAAGAGAAAAGGATTAAATTGTATTGATTGTATTGTTTAATGTGAAGGAGAGTACACAGTTTAAAGGAAAGTTAGCTCTAGAAGAATCCTTATTTAGTTCAATTCTCTCATTTTACAAACAGGGCTCACATAAGTGTTCAAAGGGTGCCAGGATTAGAAACAAGCTTACAGACTCCTAATTGACAGCAATATTTAAGTAGTCATGTGTAACATTTTAAACTAGGATACTGGAGAATAACTGATGTTTAGACTATTAAAAATTCATTTTTTTAGGGCATAACTGTTACAAACTGATATAAAGTTGCAAATCTCTACCAACTTCTTGGAGTAATACAACCTATCTTAAATACTGACTGAAAACACACTTTCTAGAAGGAAACAGTATTATGCATAATAATAATATTCTTCCACTTGAAACCAATGATTAACTTCCACAAATTTTAATTCTCACTTGTATTAGAAAGAACAATGAACATTTCAAGCACCATTTTCCTCATCAATCAAAAACCATATGCTAATGGCCTGTCTCTACATCTTCTGTTCTTTCTGAAAAGTATTTTTAATTGAGGGGAGACTGCGTGGCTTAGTCAGTTAAATGTCCAACTCTTGATTTCCGCTCAGGTCATGATTTCAGGGTTGTGAGATCAAGTCTCATTTGGTGGTCCATGCTTAAGATTAAGGTTCTCTCCCTCTCCCTCTGCACCACCCCGCTGCTTGCACGTGCGCTCTTTAAAAAAAAAAAAAGGCACTTTTAATTGAGAGTAATGTGTAGATGAATAAAGATAAAGGCAATAAATGCACAGATTACAATTACAGATCTTCCTTGATTTATGATGGGGTTATTCCCAATAAACCCACTGTCAAGTTGAAAACATGGTAAAAGTCACCTTACCTTAGTTTAAATGTGCTTAGAACACTTATGTTAATCTACAGTTGGGCAAAATTATCTAACACAAAGACTATTTTATAATAAAGTGTTGAATATCTTATGTAATTTTTTGAGTATTGTACTAAATATGAAAAAGGAAATGGTTGTTATCGGTACAGAAAGGATGTGTTTCAGTTATTTACCTTGTGATCACATTGGCTGACTGGGAGCTAGGACTCAGTGCTACTGTGAAGCATCACAAGAGTATTGTACTGAATATTGCCATCCTGGGAGAAAATCAAAATTAGAAGTATAGTTTCTACTGTCTGAATTGCTTTCAGTACAGTTTACACACACTGTAAACTGGAGATCATCTATATACAGACTGGTCTTTCTAAAGGCAAACAAGTGAAGGGCAACAGTAGAAAGCTTACTACTATGGGAAGAATATGACTTACTCAGATTCAAATTTTCTGGCTGGCTTTTCTTTCTCAGTTTAGGAAGCAAATTTAATATCCGAATACATGTAGTATTCTATTTAACAGTGTAATTTCTCCCTCTGAAAAAATTTCCACAAATAACTTAGTTCATGTGGGTGGCATGCATTTAATGTAATATACATGACTAACCATTTTTGTGAAAACCAATAAATGGAGGGGGAAAATTAGTAAGAATTTATCATGTAGAATTTTAAGAAACTTAGTTGCAAATGCTCATTCTATCTACTTGAATGAATCTGCAAAAACTTCATTTCTGGAAGGCTTAAATTTAGTGTAGGCATTTGCTTATAAGGTTTTTAAAATCTTGGGTTAAGCATCTGCCTTTGGCTCAGGTCATGATTCAAGGGTCCTGGGAGGAGTCCCACACTGGGCTCCTTGCTCAGCAGGGAGCCTGCTTCTCCCTCTGCCTGCTGTTCTCCCTGCTTCTGCTCGCGTGCTCTCTCTCTGACAAATAAATAAATAAAACCTTTAAAAATATATTATTTGTTCCTATAATTTTTAATGAGGTTTATCTTCCATTAAAGAAAATCTAAACAAAGTTTAACATTGTCAAATCCTAAATCAAACGCCATGCACTAGATGGAACAGTAATGATTCCAAAATAAATGCTATGTTGTGACAATACAACAGTGACAAAAATGACTCAGCAAAAAGTAATGGTGGTAATGGTAGCGGTAGTAGCTAATATTTAATAAGCGTTTTACTCTGTGCTAGGCACTGTAGCCAAAAAATTCATACGTACTTTCATTTAATCCTCCCCAAAAACTTTTCAAGTTAGGTACCATTATTTCCATTTCCATAAGAGGAAAATAAAGCTGAGTATGAGGTGCCCAAGATCATGCAGCTGGTATGTGCTATGTGCTGGAACTACAATTAAAAAAAGCACTTGTATTTCTAATTAACTTAGGGTATAATCAGTCCTTGATTACTTGTGACACTAAGGGGGAACAGCATTGGTACAAAAAACTAAAAACTACAGATACTCTTAAGTCCCTTAGCAGAGACAAGGCAGAGCAACCTAGATGGGACAGAGAAGGGGCCATATTCACTTAAAGGGCCTAACAGGTTAACAGATTTGTGGGAAGGGGTTTCCATACAGATACAAATAATAACTGAAGTAACCAGGAGAAAATACTTGTACTCTTCAAACTGGAGCAGTTGGATAAACAACATATTTTTAGAAATCCTACCCAAACTACAGTTATAAAAAAAGCAAAGCAATTATTCCAAGAACCTCAGTGTAAAAGTAATACTGACTGCTCAGAAAACAAAAAGCAGTGGTTCTCAAACTTCAGCATGCACCAGAATCACCTGGAAGACTTGTTAAAATTTAAGATTAATGCTTCTACTTCAGTGTTTTGATTCAATATAGGATATAGAAATTTGCATTTTTAACAAATTCCCAGGTAATGCAGATGCTCCTGGAATAGGGAACACTCTGAGAACCACTGCTCTAAACCAAAGCTGAAAAGTTACAGTACCTGCAAGAGGAATGCTATTAATGTTCTCATCTATAGTTCTATAACCTAAACCATATGTCTGACCTTCCTCTAAAGATCAGTGCATACAAAATTAAACTGTGGTAAAAAACATTTATCTCTCAAAAGAAGAAAAAG
This sequence comes from Ailuropoda melanoleuca, assembly GCF_002007445.2. Classification (NCBI taxonomy): domain Eukaryota; kingdom Metazoa; phylum Chordata; class Mammalia; order Carnivora; family Ursidae; genus Ailuropoda; species Ailuropoda melanoleuca. The sequence continues at coordinate 21,761,423 of NC_048223.1, read as the reverse complement.
AGTTGAATGACTGCATCTTATTTCATCGCATACTCTAATGTTGCTCTTACATTGAAGATCTACTTGTTTATAAAAAGCACTCAAATGTGTTTAAAAACAAATGTTGTTGTTGTTTTTTTGACAAAAGTAACTCACCTGAAATCTTTAAAGTCTCTAACTACTCAAGGTGTTAAGTGAAAGATGGCCAGCCCTATCCAACAAATATTTACTGAGGCAATACTAAGCCTCCAGATGAGAGAGCAGGAAGGAAGACAACCGCCTGAGCCTTAATATTCCTTGCTAACCTTCTGGGCTTGTCTTAATAAGAACATAAATGTCATGCAGACTTTAAGAACATAAAAGTCATGCACACTCTAAACCCCTACAAATACACAACTCCCCAAAGTGCTAAACCCACCACCTAACTACCTAACCTCATTTTGAGTGTTATAGGGTCAAGGGGCAATTGTATAGGATACTGTGAGACAACATGGATTCTTAAATCAAGCTATCATATTTAGGAAGAAACACATAAACTACCCTGATATCTCGATGAATGTAAGGTTCTAGAATACACAAATTCAAAAGTACAGCATATGATTCCCACATTAAAACACAATCAGATAAAAATTTTAGTTGAGCTCTTCAGACCATAATGAATGTTACTAGATATAAACAATAGAAAAGCAGATAAGTCTTACCACACATCAGCCAAAACAAAATTACCTATTACTTACAAGTTATGGACCTACAGTGTTCATCATTAAATAGCTCAAACCTTGAAAGCCTTAAATGCTTAAATAGAATACTACTATAGTTTCTAAGGGTGAAGAGCTGTTAGCAAAAAGCATAAAAGAAGAGCACTCACTATAAAAATATTAAATCACTGTCTTATACCTTAACCTTGCACCATGTTTTATGTCAAGGTCTCAAAACAAAACCAAAAACCAGTGCTCACAGATGTAATTATAATGGCACTAACATACCTCCTAAAGATATTACTATGTAGTCAAGGTAGTTAGAAAGTGTCCAACAACCACTGACACAAAAATTGGATATAAATTCCTTTTAAAATTGGTTTTAAAAGCAACATTTGATCTGTACAAGTAGAAAATATTAAGGAAGCTTTAGATGTAGGAACCAAAAACTTGAAAAATTAATTACATTGTATTAAATAGAAATGGAGATTTTATATATATGCATATACACATATCAGAAAATATGTATATTTATGCCTTATTGATACAGGGTTAAATTTTTCTTGTAAATGTCCTGCTTGAAATGTCATTAGGAAAAAACACATTTTGATGATCATAGTATCAAAAAACAATAACAACAACAACAAAAAACCTTTGAAGATTCTAGTCTTAGGCCTCTGAGGCTCCTGCAGTTTCCCAGGAATTAAGTTCTTTACTGTAGTACTTCAGTGTTTTTGTTATTTTAGTATGTACTGTGAAAAGGGGGAGGGTGGCATATATCAAGTCTATCTGGCCCACGTGTTTAGAGCTCCAAATGCATATGTACTTTGGGAAATGCTGCCAGTGACAACCACTTGAGAAGTGATATTACCTTGAGGTAATATTTCATTACTAAACCAGATATATATGTGTATGTATGTATATATATACATAAAAACGTATTAACAAAAAAACCATTAAGAATGTATAATATATTGTTCATTAGATTTCTAACTCAAAAGCTCCATACCGTTGACTACATTTTTGATGCTCATTATAAAAACATAAAACACTAGGGGTGCCTGGGTGGCTCAGTCAGTTAGCAGCCAACTCAATTTCAGCTCAGGTCATGATCTCTGGGTCCTGGGACTGAGCCCCGTGATGGTCTCCATACTCAGAGGGGAGTCTGCTTGAGGATTCTCTCCTCCCTCTGCCCCTATCCACCCCGCCACCATGCTGCACACTCTCAATAAATACTAAAAAAAAACAAAATAAAATAAAATAAAACACTAAAACAGTATAACATTGTGTAACTTGATAGATATACAAACAAAAGTGGTTGACAATCACCACTATACTTCTGAGTCTATTAAAGTGGAAATACCACCAATGTAGTGTATTTCCCGTATGCCAGGAAAACCCAGGAGGTAGTATAGTTCTACAAACTATTTTACTGGAAGGGTCTGAACTATGAATAAGATTCTCAAGTGTACTTGAGAACATACACTAAATGCTGGACGTAAAGTTACACTTTTAAAGGACAGATCTGAAGTTGCTACACATCAATGAGTATGTCTTATGCATTTCAAAAGTTTGACCTTTTATATGTATGAGGTTAAAATATACCTATATATACCTTTAAAAATATAGTACTGTTTAATTACATATCCCTTGTAAAATATTGTGATCTTAAAGCTGTGTTTCCTCTGGTATTACCCAATTCAAAAGCTTCGTTTGACAGATGAAATTGAGGCCCTGAAGAAAAGGCTGTTTTGCCCCACCGCTATATAGCTGTTAACTTCTTTGATTAAATTCAATTATAAAATTTCCTGTCTTCTATCCACAACACTGCACTATTAGTTGTCACCTGTGTCCTGCCTCTTACCTTCCCCTCATTTCAGTTCTACCACAACCACTGTATTTAGTCCTTACTCTACCTCTTAACCCCTCTTTCATCTTTCTCTCCAGGTCCCATTTCCCTTTTTTATCCCTCTTTGTTGATCACTGACTTTTTCTCTTCCCTCACCCTAGGAGCATTCTTAAACAAGTTTAATAAAATTAAATTAATTTTACTAAGTGCAATTTACAAATAGGTTAACTTTTATTATTTTACTATTTTCATTACTCATTCTAAAGCCAATATAATCTAGCACAAACATGTATTAATTTGAAGAAGCCTCTAATCTTTATCAAGGAACAGATATCAGATCAAATCTAAATACTTGGGACATTGACTCTGTTCATGCTTGCATCTGTATTCCAGCTTTTACACAACCGTCTTGGGGATAACCAGGAAATCAAAATGTAGGAAGATACTATCTAAACAAAAATCAAGTTAAGTTTTAAAGCTTGAAGTCTGCTGAACAGTTTTCTTCATGTGAGACCTATTTAGATATTCATCATCAAACAACTGAACTGCAAAATTTTTGCCAACGTATAGTTCAATTAAATGAAGGGAAAAAAAGAAAATCTCACCCCCTATGGTACTCTCTTGAAATTCATGAAATTGGCCCTTCACAAAACGAAGCACTAGGCTTGATTTGCCAACAGCAGACTCTCCCAGAAGTACTAGTTTGAACTGGCATATTTTATTTCCAGTATTGGGCCCGTTGGGTCTTGTTGCTCCTCGATTAGCCATGTCCAAATTTGAAAGAAGTCCCTAATTTCAGTCTCTTAAATGAACTTCCAGGATGCAAGGTGTTAATTTTTTTCTTTCTGGATGTAGAGACACCTGTAAAGAAAAGTAATTAAATACACAAATCAGTAAATGAATCTAATGTTAATCACTTCAGTAAATTTTGCTTGCAACATTATCCATATGTTAATTGTAACATCTACATGACATTGAATGCCATTTAGTTAAATTCACTACCTTTGTAATAATATAAAGGTATGAGACTTAAGCCTAAAATCCTGTTGTAATTTTCAAAAAAATTTAAAACTAATGTTCATTAAAGACTTAACTTTGTGCCAAGTAGTTAAGTACTTAACATAGTCACTCAATAATCCTATAGATACCACAATCCTTAAAAATGAGGAAACAGGCACAGAGAGGTTAAGTAACTCGATTGAGGTCACACAGTTACTGTGACAGAACCATGACAGAGCCACAACAGAGCTGCATTTCAAACCTAGTCAACCTGAGAGGTGACTCAAGAGTTTAGGTTCTGGAGTCAGACTAGTTGGATTAAAAGTTCATAAATGGAAAGTTCTTACAAAAGATCCTAGAACACAGTAAGAGCTCAATAAATGTTGGCTATTATTTTGTGAAGGCCCCTGTTAAATTTTACATTTTTTTGTTTAACTAATGGTAATTTTGGAGCAACAAGTATTTTAAGGCTCTCAGGTTTGTCTAGTGGCTAAAAGACTTAAAATTGTTTCCTCATGTACTCAAGTACATTATACATGGAAGTGTTAACAGTGGTTCTCCATGTGGTAAGCTTATTAGTGTCTTATTTACTTACACGTTTCTGTAGTTTTGGGCTAATAATTAAATATGTCACTATTTTCAATTTAACTCATCTAGAAAAACCTAGCCTAAATGGCAACTTCTCTTATCATCTAATGCTAATTTTCAATCTCAAAGGAATAAGGGAACATTTAAAGGACTCTTCCAATCTACTCACAAATCACAATGGTTTTCTCCCATTTTTATCTAAAATTTCATCATGTGCTCATCAAACCTGATAACTGCCTCTTTAAAACCACTGTTATATTTCATTTAGGTACCTCATACAAGAAATTTGCCTTCCCAATGAAATGAGTTTATGTAAGAATCCCTTTGGACAATGAATTCATTAATAAATATCCATGAGACCTTACACTGGAGACAATAAAATCACCGCTGACTTATCTAAACAGCAGCTTTGCAGAGTCCTGTTAGTAATGCATACTGAACTATTTACACATGAAATGATATGTCTGAGTTGCTTCAAACAGTGGGGATGTAAATAAAACTCGACTCGCCATAATATAATTTAAAGCAGGTGATGGGTTCATTTTACTATTCTCCCTACTTCTATATATTTAAATTTTTTTCTGTAATAAAAAAATGCTCCAATCCTCGCATTGACACCCCCCCCCAGCCCCACTAAAAAACATACCAGATTTGGGATCTAATCCTGGCTGGCTATACCAAAGTCTCCATTTCCAAAATACCTAGCTTACATAGCTGCTGGAGAATTAGATGAGACAATATACATTAAAAAAAAAAAAAAAAAAGGAACAAAAAACAAAAACTCTAATACAGGGGCCAACACATAAGAGGGATTGAAAACTGGCAAATTAAAGTGGCCCTTTGATGAAATAATGACCAAATATCAACAGAACATCATGCAGATGAACATGTACCAACACACCTTCAGATATTTCAATACCATTTGAAACACTTCCCAATTGTCTCACTACCTCCAAAACAGCAAATTAAAATACTTGTCAAGGACAACATGCTCCAAATTTCCACGGTCCAAAATTTCAGGGAAAATATCAGATTCCCATAAAAAAATATATGATTTTAGCTCTGTCTTTTAAGGGTTAAAGTTGTTGGACTGTAATTCCCTCCAACACTCTCTAGCGGAAAATAATTATAAAGACACAGTTAGCATATCATTCAGGTTAAAAGTCCTGTGTATTCATTTGTATTCATTACTGAAACTTCTATTTTGCAAAACAAAAATTTTGCATAAAATGCTTTTTAAATCTTCTGAGAATAAGTGGTAGTCTATGAAGGTCTCTAGGTGCTTTTTAACGAAAATAGTATTAATGAGCGCAGCTAACACTTACCACACACTTACTAAGTGCCAACCACTACTCCATGAATTTTGCTTACAGCAACCCTATGAACTCATTATTATTATCTCAATTTTACATTACAAATAGTTCCTGAGCTCTCCTGAATTATCATAGTGTTATATACGTGTTTTTTTTTTCTAACCAGTTACATGAAAGGCAACTGATTTGACACTGACAAAAACCAAAATCTGTGATTATGACGTTCAGAGCTTACAGTGTTAAAGTCTCGGGAGGGTAACCAGTTCCAAGGGAAGAGAACAGCAGGACAGGTTTAATAAGGTCTGTCTCTACCCACTGTGCGTGTTCAGCGGCCTAGTTGTCTTGAGTTCTTTAAAGATGACGTTCATCACCTTTCATAGATGAGACAGTCCCTAGGCAGACTATGTTGACGAGCCTCCTCCTCCCTCCATTACCGGTCTTCGGAAGTCGAAGATAGGCGGAGCTCCCCAAATTCACACCTGCTGTAGGCCCCAGTTCCTCCTTGGAGAGCACCTGAGTAACTGGTACCAAACTCCGGATGACCTGAACAAGCAGGACCCGCCAGACCCGCTGGCCATCCTCCCATCCTGCTTCCCTGAACCTAGTCTGGTTGCAGCTGGGACCACCCCCTCCAGGACTATCAGGACAGGGGCCAGACGGAACCGCGGCCTCCAGCACTCTTTCACGGCGCCATCTTGAGAAGGGAAGAGGGTGACACCCGTCGCTCCCTCAGCCAGTCCGCAAATCCCGGTCCCCAGAGCTCTCTGAGGAATGAATCACCAGAGCCGGCAGGACGAGACGCCCGGCTCGATAGTTCTGGTCCAGGACACAGGCGCCGGGTGAAAAAGAATGGGCGGGGGACTCAGTGCCGGCAGGGCCGCGGACAGCCTATAACCTAGGGTCCCGGCTGGCTCTGGGCAGGGGAAGGACGGTTTGATTACCTGAGGCCGCAGCACGCGGAGCGGCGGGGCTGAAGCCTCCCGGCAGCAGGTCCCAGGCGCAGCCCGAAAAGAGGCTGAGACTGTGGCGGTGACTTAGACGGCGGCGGCGCGTCTCTTCCTCAGGCCGCTCCCCTCAGACTGGACCGTGCGGGGATCGTGCCGTGGTGCCGCCCCCGTCCGGCTGCGTCTCCGCCTCTCTCCGCTCCGCCTTCCTCTTTCCTTTCTCCTCCTTCGCCGCCGCCGGCGCTCGAGTTCCGACTAATTCTTCCTCCTCCTCCCTCCTCTGCCTCCTCCCCTCAGGCCAGCCGCCGGCTCCGCCGCGAACCAAAACACAAACACTCAAGTCCCAGCTCGGGAGCCACTTCCGCCGCCCGGCGCCGGCCTCGCCGCCACGTCGCTGCACGTAGCGAACTACGCCCCTTCGTCACTTCCGCGGTCGCGAGTCCCAGCTCTCCATCCGCTCCCCCGCCCCTTCTCAAAGCCCTCTCAGCTGGGTCGGCTCTGTGGGGCCGGGTGGGGCGTGTCACGTGACCACTGCGAGCGGCCGGGTGCAAATCAGCCTCCTCCTTCCTCCCTCCCACATCCTAAGCGAGCGCGGCCCCGCCTTTGCAGGCGCCATTGTCATCTGGGTGGCGGTCTCAGGCTCGCGGCGGCTGCGGGTGGGGGAGCTCTTTTACTGCCTTGCTTTTGGGGAAGCGCGAGAGAACTAGGGTCTGTTGCTCCCTGCCCACGTGGGGCGGCGAAGTTCCTTCTGTGAATATTAGCTCGGAGTCCCAATTATCCTACCCTGCAACGCCCTAGCCGTTGCAACTTGGCTAAGGGGCTTTTCGGGGAGGACTTTTCTAGCACGAGAGAGCCCCCCCACAACATGTCCTGAGGGGAAGCATGGGTCGTAAAGGTATTTACTGTGGTATTTAATCCAGGGAAGAGGGTTAGAACCTCCCCATACAAAAGTTGTCTCTAGGCGAGGAAATCTTAAAATAATAGCTTGCTCTTATTTACGGTTTACCTATTTTTGGTGGGGGGGGGGAGCAAATCTTAACAGCTCGCTTTTATTCAGGATTTCCCTTTGCGAGTCATTGTACTAAATGCTTTGCAGGAGTTACTGCATTTTACTCTTAACACTACAAAGTTTCGCTCAAATGAATATCTGAGACTAATTGCCTTGCTATATTAGAGTATTAACTCCCCAAAGTGGTCTTCAAGTCTGTCTGTCTAGCACAATGCCTGGCAGCTGGGAGTCTTCAGTCATGGTTAATGAGGCGTGCCCCCGTTTTAAAGGTAAAGAATTTGAAGCAGAGATTTTGTAACTTGCCCCAAATCACCACCGAGCTGGTAGTGAAATTGTATTCTAACCTGCAGGCTCGCTCCAAAACCTGAGTTCTTAAGCAGGATTCCAGTAGAAGACAACTCAAAGCATTCATTACCCTCCACTGCAGATCTACATAACACATTTTTCTTTGGTTACATTTCATACAGTAGTTTCTGGCCAGGTATTTGAACAAAACAAAATAATTCATATTGTAATTGGTGGAATGTTAAATTGACTTTCCTTCAGGATGAGGGCTACTTTTCAGTTTGCCTTTCAGCATGTATAGCCCTGTTTTGAGAACATCAACAGTGATTGTCTAGGATATGTACTTGAGGTAAGGTATCCTGGGGATTCTCTGTCAACATTATGCAATGAAGATGATTTGAAACCTTGAACAGCCAGTCTTCTAGATCAACTCCCCAGTTACCAACCAGAAGAGCATAATGTGTCATACCTAAATGGTATCTGTGGCACTTCATCCCCAAGAGCTTGTTCCAATACAATATGTTAGTCATGTTAGTACTTCTTGGACAATCCAAGGAAGAATCAGGAAATAGGATATGTCACATCAGTTTTGGCATTTCAACAGTATGTCCCAAACCAAACTTAGTGCAGCCCCAACCTGCTTCTGCTTAGTTGACTGGTATTAACAGGCTTCCAGTCACCTGGACTTGAAAGGGCAAAATCATCTTCATTCTTCCCACTTTCCTTCATAAACCATTGTCCATTCTAATACCCCAAATTCTTTAATCCCCAAATCTGTGATCTAATCCCAGCACCATGGTAATATTCATATAAACAGAAATTAATGGGGCGCCTGGGTGACTCAGATGGTTAAGCGTCTGCCTTCGGCACTGGGATCGAGCCCTGCATGGAGCTCCCCGCTTGGCGAGGAGCCTGCTTCTCCTTCTCTTTCTGCTCCTCCTTCTTATGCTCTCTCGCTCTCTCTGTCAAATAAAATCTTTTCAAAAAAATTAATGCACACCCGTCTTTTCATTTTTTTACATTTCAGCCTGTAACTCTCCTCAAAAAATGTTCAACATAGCTCGCTTGCAAAATAGAGTCCAAAGTTCTCTATTTCCCAGCCCATGTGTCTCTCATTCTATTTCTACAGTCTCTCTCTCTCCCCAAAGTCTTGCTTTGTATCCTAATCATACCAGTCTATGCTGTGTTCCCAGAATGTTGCCTGTGTGTTCTCATCTTGGCATATTTGATCACTTTGTTCTCTCCCTCCCAGAACACCATTACTGTCCATAACTTCAGGTTTCACTTTGGCCAAGATGCCAAATGCTCTTGACCACATCTGAGGATGTAATTAACCCTTGAACAATGCAGATGTTAGGGGAACCAACTCCACACACAATTGAACATCTACATGTAATGTTTGACTCCCCCCAAACTTAAGTACTAATAACCTACTAATGACCGGAAGCCTTACCAATAACATATTTTGTATGTTATATGTATTACATATTCTATTCTTATAATAATACCTAACTTTCTCTTAATTTTTTTTGGTATTTTTAGGCTATATCATTTGCAAGGTTTTTCAAAATTTTGCAAATCTCCAAAAAATTTTCTGATATATTGAAAAAAAATCCACATGTAAATGAACTCACACAGTTCAAAACTGTGTTGTTGTTCAAGGGTCAACTGTACTTTTGGATTTAATTATCTTTTTTCCAGTAGTTTCACATTACTCTGCTTTACTCTCTATAGTGGTTCTAATATCTATCTGTCTTATTTCATAGTGCCTAGACTTTCCTCCTCACACTTTCATTCCCATTAGGGAACTAAAATCTCATTGGGGGAGGGGGCGCCTGGGTGGCTCAGTCGGTTAAGCATCTGACTCTTGATTTCTGCTCAGGTCATGATTTTAGGGTCATATTGGCTTCCTGATGCACTGGGCATGGAGCCTGCTTAAGATTCTCTCTTTCCCTCTTTCTCTGCTCCCCCCCACCAATAAGTAAAATAAAATAATAAAATTAAAATAAAATAAAATAAAATCTCATTAGGATTTTAAAGTTCTTAAGAACCAAGACAATAATTTATTCATCGTTTCAATTCCTCACAAAGGATCTTTGACATGAGAGACCTCAAAAATATTTGTGAACTTAATTACATTTAGAATGATGAACATTTGACTTAAGAAGACATTACAGGGCGCCTGAGTGGCACAGCAGTTGAGCGTCTGCCTTCGGCTCAGGGCGTGATCCCGGCGTTCTGGGATCGAGTCCCACATCAGGCTTCTCCGCTACGAGCCTGCCTCTTCCTCTCCCACTCCCCCTACTTGTGTTCCCTCTCTCGCTGGCTATCTCTCTGTCAAATAAATAAATAAAATCTTAAAAAAAAAAAAAAAGAAGACATTACAAATAGCACATGGATGGTGAAATTTATAAATTGTTAGGAACTTCACATTTCATTGTTCTAGGATATTGCTTCCTCATTTATTTTTTTCCTTTTTTTACTGATTTTGTCTTTTAATTTACCCCCTTCATAAATACATTCCATAGTATTTTATAGTTTAGTCATAATGTTTACCTTGAACAGTGCTGCTCCAGTGGCTAGCCCTTCTAAGATCCACTGGCAATTTTGGAGAGACTGATATGCCACAGTAAAGCTTTGCTCTTGGTGCTGCCATTCACAGTAGGCCTGTGTTTTCGTCCTCACCCCAGGTAACTGATGAGGACTTATAATTGTATATATTTTAGTGTCAAATGTGGAATCCTATTAATTGATAAAATTTGTTAAGGCAGCTACAAAGTGGACGGGCCTTAAATAAAGTTATAGGCTTGAACACAGCCCTTAATGCTTCCTTTGTTCTAAAATCTCTAAATACTCACTCAGAAATTCCCAGCACTTTGCATCCATCATCCCTAGCACTCTTACCCTGTATCTTCTACTTTCTCTTCCAGGAAATCTTTCCACCATTGTGTAGCTGAAGAATGAATCAAAGGTGGTAATGACTGGTAATTGGGACTGAGACAAGCCTAAATGTAATTCTAACTTAAGGAATTGTAGGCATGGTGGCAAGGCAATGAGAAAAAGACTATGGGAATTTGAGCTAGTCATGTTTAAAAAGTTCATTTCTTTGTAGGGCTTAATGCAAGCCTCAGTTCAAGTAACTTCTAGGCCCACCAATTCTAAAGTAGCATCCCTTCATATCAAAGTATTGTTTTCTTCACTACACTTGTCACTATGTGTAGTTTTGGCATTTCACATAGTGAAATTTCACATTGTTTACTTGATGGTCATCTATCTCCACTAGAATATAAGTTCCAAGAGATAGGGATTGGCTTATATTTCATAGTATTCCTAGGACTGACACAAAGTAGGTACTCAATAGTTACTCGTAAAATGAAAGAGTTGAATGAATGCTTATGCATAGACATGCCTTCATTTACATGCTATCGAGTCATTTAAAATGCTTTTTAAATGGGAGGGGATGGAGGACTTTCTCAAGGGGGAGAATATTTATATTAATTATCTGAAAATTACAGTATACAATTTTTTTCAAATGTGAAATAACATCTCCTAAGCATTTTTTAAAAATTTTTAATTTTACAAGTTTTTCTTAGTTTCTAAAAGACTGGAATCCTATAAATTCCATTCAGATTCTAAGCCAGGTGTTCTGTATTCCCTGTATGTGTAGAACATGACAAATATTCACCAAATACACTTTGGTTAAAACCTGACAAAGGGGGCTGCCTGGCTGGCTCAGTTGAAGAGCATACAGCTCTTGACTTCAGGGTTGTGAGTTCAAGCCCCACCCTGGGTGAAGAGAATACTTAAAACCTGACAAAGGTGTAAGCCTAATTTAAAGAAGATCCCATGCTTGGGGTGCCTGGGTGGCTTGTTCGGTTAAGCCTCTGCCTTTGGCTCAGGTCATGATCCCAAAGTCCTGGGATCGAGCCCTGTGTAGGGCTCCCTGCTCAGTGGGGAGTCTGTTTCTCCCTCTGTCCCTCACCCTTCTCTCACACACTCTCTCTCAAATAGATAAAATATTTTTATAAAAATCCCATGCTTAAAACGAGTGAGTTTGCCACAATATTTTAAAAAGTCGTATGCATTATTGTGTAACACATCTCAAACTTTAATATATTTAAATGCTATTTAGAGCCTAGTTATTAAAGTGTAAATGTTCTCAAAGACTTTCTCTACCACAGGTACCAAATATAATAACTTCACAGAATTCAAGGTGGTTCTTTAGGCTAAAAGAACTACATGCAGTATGCATGTACTTGCACAAGGAAGGACCTAAAATTAATGGTCACCACCAGAAAAATGTTTACTTATTCCCTGATCGCCAGTAAAATTAATAGGCCAATGGCCAGGAAGAAGCACATGGCTAAATCCATCCCAGGGGGACTGAGTTGCTTGCGAAACCAAAGTTGGTGAGCATTTTCTCTAGTGCCCAAGACCACATCCTTCAAGTTTTCTTGCCCTCCAGATCTAGTAAGGAAGGAGGAAGAAAAGAGAAGAGAGGGAGAGAAGGAGAGAAAGAAGGGAGAGAAACGGACAGAGACAGAGTGGGAGTTAAGGGCCGGGACCAGCCTGATGAAACAATTGCGCGCCAAGCCACGCCCCTGTTTCCTAGGTAACCCGGTAAACAGACCTTCGGCGGCTTTTTGTCCGTGAACTCCGCTAGGTGTAAATTGGTAGACGGGAAGCTGTAGGCAGGGAGTCCGAGTGGAGATGTGTTCTTTCGTGAGAGTGGGGTCCTCTAAAGGGTTGGGACACCCCAAGGGATTAGGAACTTCCCTTGAGGCAGGTACAGCTTTCCCCTTAGAGATGAGTGCTGCTGGAGGAATGAGGGTGTCTGAGAGGAAATCTCCCCAGAGCATGGCGGTTGGTCTCACCCAGGAAGGAAAGGATGATTTAGGAGAGAGGGGGCTCCTTATGGAAACAAAATCTCCCACGGAGTTAGGGTTCAGAGTAGGATTAGGAAAAAAAGATTCCTCTTGTAGGGAGAGCCTCCTGGGTAGTAATAAACTTGAAGAGAGGATAGCATCACCAGAAACAAAATCTCCATTGAGCAAGGAGCTTGAAATGAAATTAAAAAGCGAGAATCTTTATAGGACCGTCCCGGAGAGGAGTAATTTAGGAGTCTATGGGGTCTCGGCCTCCCAGGAAACAAAATCTTCTCTAGGTATGTTGCCAGGAAGAATGGGCTTAGAAAATGAGTGTCTTTTGGCAGGGTGTTCTGGAAGGATAATACAGCCTCACTTGGGCATGGTATGTGAAAGTCCACAGGCTCTAGGGAGCAGGAGAGGTTCTGTGGCTGGTTCCTCTGAAGGGTTAGGGCAACCTACTTTGGAGATAGAACCTAGACAGGATCTGGGAAAAGAGACCTGTGTGGTGATGAAGCCCAGGGCAGAGATGAAGCCTCCTGTGGAGGTGGACACTGGTCTACCCAAACTAGAAGAGCCAGATAACACAGGACCCCAAATAGGCTTGGTGATAGAACCTTCTGAGAGCCAGTTTGCCCAACAACTGGAGGAGAGAAAGGAGGCTGAAAACACTGAACCAGGAGTAGAACCTCCAGATGGCATCAGACCCATATACTCTGGGAAATTTTTTGATCGGATGCCTTGCCGGCCAAGTGTAAGTGTTTTTTTCTAGTACTTTCCCTAAGAACTATGTATATCCATGTCTTTATCAAGATGATAAACTGATGAAACTTGTTTATATTCATGGAGTCAAATTGCAAAGATTTCACTGAGCTTCTGATATTCCTTGTCCCATTGAATTCTTTCCAGCTTTCACTTTGTCTGATCTCTTCTCATTCTTTACCTCTCTTCCTGGATGTCAGTTTTGTTTTCTGTGCACACCAGTGGTTCCTCTTGATTTCTCCTGCCTTTCTCCTTTGACCTTCCTTTTAAAGATTTTTTTTTTAAAGATTTTATTTTTTTTTTAATTTATTCGACAGAGATAGAGACAGCCAGCGAGAGAGGGAACACAAGCAGGGGGAATGGGAGAGGAAGAAGCAGGCTCATAGCAGAGGAGGCTGATGTGGGGCTCGATCCCATAACGCTGGGATCACGCCCTGAGCTGAAGGCAGACGCTTAACCTCTGTGCCACCCAGGTGCCCCTGACCTTCCTTTTATTTACCAATCTGCATTTCCTCGACCTTTTCACCAAGATACATGTAGTATCCTAATAACCATGTAATGAAGCAAACAAGAAAAAAAAATTCCCCCATTGATTATTTATTCTGTGAGTTACTCATTCTTTCAGCAGACTTGTGGTGGTGGTGGCCATTTTGCTGGATACAGGGCAATATATAACAAAAATACATTATCTGTACACTCTAGGTTTAGACATTCATTCTAATGTTAGAGACTGATAACTAGACAAATGTTATATAGATTCTCAAACGAATAGAAAACAAATGTGATTCTTCCTTAATAGAGATATACTCTAAGCACAGAGCTCAGTGGGAAGATTGGGCAGCTCCGTTTGAAGGAGATAGGAAAGGCTTCACAGAGCAAATAATATTTGAGCTAATTTAAAAATATTTGAGCTCATTTGAACTAATTTGTCAGATGGGAAAAAAGATTTGGAGCACTTTTGGCAAAGAAAGGCAGAGAACATGACCTAAGTTTCTTGTATTTGAGAAATATAAGCAATTTTTTTTATCCAGCATGGTGTTAAGAGATACAGATGAAAAGAAGTATGTGGAAGAAATCTAAACATCCAGAATGCAGGGGTAAAACATATGGAAACAGAAGCAATGGTGGATAAAATTTGCCTTTTGGAAAGATAATCTTAATATCAGCAGTAATGGTGGACTGGAAGGGGGTGATTTTGGATGACAGAAAAAGTTAGAAGGCCTTATCAAAGTAATTATGGAGAGAAAATAATGTAGAGTTAGGAAGAATAGAGAGGAGAGTGCAATTTTGAAAGCTTTGTAGGAGATGATATTGTTAAAAATTGCCATCCAGGGGCACCTGGGTGGCTCAGTTGGTTAAGCCTCTGATTCTTGATCTCAGCTCAAGTCTCCATCTCGGGGTTGTGAGTTCAAGCCCAATGTGGGGCTCCATGCCGGGCGTGGAGCCTACATTAAAAAAAAAAAAGAAGAAGAAGAAGAAGAAAAAAAAGAAAATCTTTAAAAATAAATAAAGTTGTTAAAAAAAAAAGAATTGCCATCCAATTGTTCATATATGTGGTGAAAGAAAGGAAAGTTGATGGATGACTTAGGAGTTTCTAGGTTGATAATGGTCTCTTCTGGTTTGGTGGCAAATGAATATTTGGTGTTGGCCATCCTGAGTTTGAAATATCTACAAGATATTCAGATGAAGAAGCCAGGGATATGGTTGGTAATGTGAGACAGTTGGAGCCATGGGTAAGATAGGAGAAGTATCTAGGCAAGAACCTTGGGAAACACATTCATGCGGTGGACAGAGAAAGAAATGTCAATTATGCGAGCTTTTGAGGAGAGGGACTTTATTTATTGTGCAGCTTCATGGCATATCACAATGCCCAGTGGTCATTTAGTAAATATATGATGAAGGAAGTCTGGATGATTAAACTGGAGAACGAAGAGTCAGAGAAGAAAGAGGTGAGTCCGAGAGGGTGGTATTGAGGAACATAAAAGATGCATCCTTGAGGTAGTCTGAGAATAAAAGACTCCACACACTGAGATTTGGCAATACGTTACTGCTGAAAGTGGTGAGAGGGATTCTGCAGAATTTTTTCTATGTCTGCAGACTTTTTGTTGTTCCCTTTGGGATTCAGGGTGTTCTTTTGTCTTTGACCCACTTTGCTTTCTGTTTCCCTTATTGGATTTCCCTAGCCACACTCTTTCACTCGACCACACCTGCTACTTCTTTCTGGATTGGTTCTGTAGTCGATGGCTTCAGACCTGATCTCACACATGGGCAGATAGATACCAGCTTTTGGTTTCCAATAGAGGCAATTCTAAGACCTGTGCTTCCTCCTCCTCTCACATCCTCCTTTCTAAGTGTGAAAGGACAGGGAAGACAGTTTCAAGGAGAAAGTGACTAGCAGTGTTAAAACACCTGTGATAGGGCAAAGAGGATGCAGATTAGTTTTGGACGTAAAGGAAATTAGTAACGTTGTTACAATGGCGTAACAGAAAGAGAATTCAGATTCCAATGTACTGAAGACTGAATGGAAAATTCAAATTGAAGAAAGGTATTGTGAACTTTGTTTTTTCCTTAAGTGTGACAGTGAAGAGAAGGGAGTAAAGATTCCACTTAGGACTCTATTTATTTATTTAGTGAATCAGTAGAGGAGTTTGAGATAACACGAAGGAAATAATGGGTGGAACCAGATACTAGATAAACAGGAGGAAGCGAAATTAGGGTATAGTCAAAGAAGAGATTAGTGTGGACTAGAAATAATATTTTTAATGTTAAAATATCCATTTTTACTATAAAAGAAAAATAATAATGTTTTAGAAAATTAGAAAGCAGGAGTGAAAACACCCAGAATCTTATCACCCTAACACAGTGCCTCCCAGTACTCTGGTGCATTCACATAAATGTTTATTAGCAGCTTACCGTATCAACATCACTACTCACGGAGATTTGCAGGTATAAACTCATTTGCTGTCATAATGATACTGTGAGACAGCTGCTATTATTAAATTTCATTCTACAGGTGAGGAAACTGAGGCAAATTAGATAATTTGGCCAAGGTCATGTAGCTAGGAAGTGGTAGCCCCAGGATTTGAAGTCATAACTTCAGACTCAAGAGTCTCAATTCTTGACTATACTACATTTCTTGTGACACTTTTCTCCAAATGTGTTTTTGTGTAGTTGTTATGCCAAATATACAAATTGTTTTTCTTGATTTTTCACTAATTATCATTTAATACAATTTCAGTGTTATTACAGAGACCTTAAAAGATCTTTTAATAATAAAAAACAATATTTCTTTAAGCCAATATATGATTTTTTAGCTAATTCACTCCCTCTCTTTTTGGACATTAGATTTTTTCCAGATTTTTTCTATAAAAATAGCCTGTGAACATCTTTATGTATATATCTTTTTATATGTCTTGGAATATTTCCTTAGGATAGAGTTTCAGCAGAAGCCAAAGGATACATCTTTTTCTAGTTATTGTTGCCAAATCCCTTCCTAAAAGATTGTACCACTAAATTTTTAAAATTAATAATGATTTGTAAAGCATTGTTTTAATTCACGTTTATTGGATTTGTGATGAGATTGAAAATTGTTCCATATGTTTGTTTTCATTGTTTTTCTTATTCTTATATCTGGTCATCTTGGGCAACTCCTATTAGTCTTAATTGCTTCTCTTTATATAAGTGAACACAAAGGGTTTGCTGCTTGGGGTCCATCAAATTGAGCACAACCCAAAGAAAGGTTGAAAGCAAAGAACTTTTTATTGTTACGATGGAAGAAGACAGGGAGATAGCTCTCAAAGCACTGTCTCCCTATGGGGTTAGTATAGGGAGATTTTATTCAGTGTATTGGGGGCAGGGAGCTTGCAGGTGCACTTGTGGTTTAATTGCGCATGCCTAGCATGTTAACATGCTAGTACATACATTGTATGTTCAAAAAAATGACAGAAACTCTGCTCATAGGAGGAGAACTTAGTATTACAGTGAACTAAACAGGACAACTCAGAGGGGTTTCTGCTATATCAAATTAAGGATATATCTGATATATCAAATTAAGGATACCTATATTCATTCTCAGTTTGCTAAAAATGTTTAAAAATTAGGAATAGAGTTTGAACCATGAAGAGCTTTGCTTTTCCCCGCATTTGCTGAAATATTTATTTTCCAAATTAAAATTGTTAATTTTCTAGTAGCAAACCATCCTCATATTTTTGAGCTAAGCCCTACCTGGTTTTGATATATTATTATAACATATTCTGGGATTTGATTTGCTACTATTTTACTAGCACTTTTGTATCTATGATCCCATGTATGATTGAACAGTAGTTTTCCTTTTTCTACCATATTTCTTTGAGTTTGGTATTAGAGTAAAGCTGGTATAAAAGACATTGGGAAGCCTTCCCTATTTCCAATTGTCTTTATGCTTGTAACTTTTTATCCATTATGTATATTACCTATTTCTTGGTAGGCTTGGTAGAACTCACACAGCTGAAGGGTGAGGACAGGAGATCTCTCAACATCCTCATCCTCAGGATGAGATGGTAACCTATTTGATGCCCTGAGATCATACAGTCTCAGAGAAGGAAGGAAGTGCATTTGGGTGAGTTCAAAACCCAGTTTCAAGCACATGACTGTGAGGAGTGTTCAGATGGAAATTCCTATTGTGAAGAGCCTGCTAAAATCAATACTTGTGGACAACTGCTTTGTATCAGGGTGTATTCAGGGAATTGGGGAACTCATCTCAATCAGAGGCCTTTCTGGTGTTGAGGGAAGGGGAGCAGACACATCTCATGGGAAGGACACTTATCCTGTTGTTGCTTGAAGTTCCTGCCCAAAGTTGGTGTTGCGCTGTATGTGAAGGTCTGCTTTGATGGATTTTTGAGACCCCCATTAAGCCTTCTAGTCCTTCTAGTAAAACAGTCATTGGTGTAGCACAAGGACCTGTATTCAGGAAAAGTTTCCAAGAAATGGTCGCCTGCAGAGAGATTTTTAGAGTGTCCTTCAAGAATTAAAAAGGTTCTGGTAAAGAGAGATCCTCTCCGTGTAGCCCATAGAAGGACTCTTGTCTCTTAGAAAGCATTCTGGTAGAGATCAAAATCTCTATAATGGTTATTTCTCCAAGATATCCTGAGACTGTCCCTTGATAACCATTAATGCGCTGACTATGGCAGAAATACTGAGTTATTAGGACAACTGAACCTTACAAAGTGCATTGGTAAACAGTATTGAGCCCTGAGGTACAAAAGGGAAAAAGAAAGGAGAGGTTCAAATAAAGATTAAAAATTATAGTGTCTACGATGACTGGACAGTATGTTAGGCATTGCAGCCACAAAGATGCTTGCTTTCAAGGAACCTGAGACCAATAGACAAATTTTATAATTGATAAATGTCATGTAATGGGTGTGCCTTATTTTTTCTCATTCACTAAGAGTACTTCATAGCTATTTGGGGAAAATACTCATTTTTGTCAGAATTTTCAAAGAACCAATGTCTGCGGAATTCTAAGAAGTGGGTGGTATCATTTGCATATTGGGTTCAGGGCCTTCTGAGCAAAAAGAAATTGATGTTATCACTCCTAACTTTTCTCCAAGATATTCAGAATTAAGGATATCTGTGGGTAAAACAGAGTGATCTTGACCAAGGCCCAGTGGGAGAGATGGGACCATTATGCTAGCCCACACTGAATTTGGCAAGAGGAAGGTGGCATGATGATTATGGGTGAGAGGGTCTTCAGTAGTTAAAAATATCTCGTATCAACTTCCTGAGTTGACTTGAATCTTTGGAACCAGTCACATGATGAGATGGTCACTGGAAGCTAAAACAGTGGGGAGTGACTGAGGAGGTGGCCAAATGAGGCTGAACTGGTATAATTAGGAAGTGAGAAAGGGGGAGGCTGAGTGAGGAGGTGGTCAGTGCAGTTGGGAATTTGGTTGCATACAGAGGGCCTGAGAAGATAAGTGGATATATTGAGAAAAATAGGAGCCAGGTTTCTCACTGATAGAGAAAAAAGTTACCAATAAGAAAAGGAGAAGGATAGAAGGAATCCTGTTGTATTGGATTGTAATTGGAGGTATTGGTGGGAACTCATGGTATATATATATATGTTCATGTGTAAATCCATATCTATGTATCTACATGTATTTAACAAACCAGAATATTATAAAATTGATATAGATGCTAGTATGTGGGGGTGTGTATATATACACACATTTCTTACCTCTATCCTCTAAGAGGACCTAGAAGCCATGTTTATCTGGTAGCAATGAGCACACCAAAACCAGATCTTGATTTTTGAATACCATTCTTTTTTTTTTTTTTAAAGATTCCATTTATTTATGTGACAGAGAGATAGAGACAGCCAGCGAGAGAGGGAAAACAAGCAGGGGGAGTGGGAGAGGAAGAAGCAGGCTTATAGCAGAGGAGCCCGATATGGGGCTCGATCCCACAACGCTGGGATCATGCCCTGAGCCTAAGGCAGACGCCCAACCGCCATGCCACCCAGGCGCCCCTGAATACCATTCTGTATTAAAAGGAATCAGGACTCCAGAGGAATGGCTGACTCTAGGGTTGGTGCACTACAATATGAACTTGGAACACCTTTAAGAACTAAAAACTAAGAGGGGCGCCTGGGTGGCTCAGTCGTTGGGCGTCTGCCTTTGGCTCAGGGCGTGATCCCGGAGTTGTGGGATCGAGCCCCACATCAGGCTCCTCTGCTGGGAGCCTGCTTCTTCCTCTCCCACCCCCTCTGCCTGTGTTCCCTCTCTCGCTGGCTGTCTCTCTCTGTTAAATAAATAAATAAAATCTTTAAAAAAAAAAAAAGAACTAAAAACTAAGAAAATTCTCAAAGAATAATGCAGATGTGTCAAAGGGGCACAGAAATAAGCTTGCAAGAGCTCTTAGTGGACCAAACTGTTATATTTGGGGCATTGAATAAAATTGCCATTGAGTAAAATAGATATTCACAAGCCCAGACTGAGGTAAATACATGAACAATTGAATAAATAACAAGAAAAGAAAGCTTCCTTGTAGTATAATGCTAATTTATAAATGTTGATGGAATGATGGAATCAGAAAGTCACCATTTGGCAATCATCACAGTAGTGATGAATTAAGCAAGAGTAATCAATGGATATGAAACAGTAGGTGAAAGTTTGGTGAGGAGCTAGATATTTACATAGAGTAATTATTAATTCAAAGGAAAAATAACTTTACAGAAGAGAAACCTAGAAGACATCACCTTCATTTAGTGACTAAAGTTAACATTATCAGTAATAGGACAGTTTAACAGTGTGTCCTTCCTAACAGAAGAACACAGAATTGTTTCTGTGATATCCCTGACAAAAATGTATAACTTTAATCATAAGAAAACACTAGTACCCTAAACTGAGGGTCATTTTATAAAATAACTGGCCTGTCCTCAAAAAAATGTCAGGGTCATGAAAGACAAGGAAATATTAGGCACTGTTCCTAACTGACCAAGACAAGAGAGACATGACAACTAGGTGTATGCAGATGTGGTGGCTATGGAGGTGCCTGGCTCATATGTCCCTTCAAAGGGACCTGCTGTGGGGAGCATGGCCGACTGATAGCCTCCTCCTGCTGCCCCCACGAACCTTTTGCAGCATTGATGGTCCCAGTGATTGAGCATGGCAGGGATCCCAGGACTGGACTCTTTTCACCCAACAGGATTTTTTTAATGGGAAACTTAGAGACCACTCATTGGCCTGGCCAAAATTTTCTCACAACTGTGAGGTAGTCTGAAGCTCTTCTGCCTCCTCCTCCTCCTTCTTTTTAAAGATTTTATTTATTTATTTATTTATTTATTTATTTATTTATTTATTTAAGAGAGAGAAAGACTGAGTGTGCATGCACATGAGTGTGTGAGCTGGAAGAAGAGCAGAGGGAGAGGGAAAGGGAGAGAAAGAGAATCGTAAGCGGACTCCGCTGAGCCAGACGCAGGCGTTGATCCCAAGACCCTGAGACCATGACCTGAGCGGAAATCAAGAGTCAGTCACTCAGCCAAGTGAGCCAGGTGCCCTTTAAGCTCTTCCTTCTTAATACTTCCTTCTCTCTCTCCTTTCAGAGGTGTCATAGTCTGAAAGTTCTCCCTACTCACTCCTTCCCCATTATCTTTCACAGGTGTTTTCCCTAATAAATCTTTTATGTGTCTAAACATGGTATCTGCTGCCCAGAGGAACCAAACAATCACACTGTGATCTTGGGTTTGTTCCTTTTGTTATAAAGGACAATATTGGAGCAACTGGTGAAATTTGAATAGTGTCCGTAAATTAGACACTAATAATATATCGATGCTAATTTTCTGATTTTTGATGCCTGGAATAGTTTTTTTTTAAAGATAATAAACCGTAAGGAAAAGTAAAATAGAGAAGAGAGACAACAGTTAAGAAATTTCAATGAACTTTAGAAAAGAAGAAATGGAGATATGGCAACTGATTTTGCAGCACGGAAGAAAGTGAAATTTGAGGGGAATCGGGTGGTAATTTCCACCATATATGATCTAGTTTGCCTGGAATAATCCCTGAGAAGTTTAGCCCTTGGAACAAAGTGTAATAAAGCTTGGATCTGAAAGTCAAAAGATCAGTTGAAAGTTCATATTCAGCACAGTGTGGTTTCTAGTTCTACTTTTCCATCCTATACTACCCAGACTCCCTACCTCTCTGCACCAGCAGATACTCCCTTCCACCAAATCTGCAGATTTATTTTCCCAAGGCAGTTTTTATAGTCAAAGATGCCAAGGACAAGATAAGTCAGAGGTATGGGTCCATGCCGATAATGGGACATTAATAAGTAAAAGTGTATTTTCTGTAATGTGGTTTCTCTAGCTTCCTCTCCTAATGGGCCCCTGGAGGGCCAGCAGCCAAGAGGAAAGCCAGCCCTCTCACCAGTACGCAGTGCATAGAGGCAATGGAGGATCATGAGTAAGGGTAGAGATTTGAAAGCCAGCTTGCTTGGGTTCAGATATGTGCCAGTATATTAAGCCATGTAATTCTGCCACTCAACCTCTCTGTGCCTCGTTTTGCTTACAATGGAGATGGTGGTAAAAACACCTACTTTGTGGAAATCATTAAGTACTAAATGAATTAATACATATAAAATACTTACATTGCTATGTGCTCTATAATTGTCAACTATTATTACCATTATTACTATTCTCTGGAAATTCTGAATAGTCTAGAGGGGAAAAAAAATGACGCTGGGGATTCCACCAAAATAAAGGCTGCCTCATCATCTTATCACCTTATAAGAAAACCCAAGACCCAAGTCCTGCAAAACACACACAGAGCTACTAATCATCTTTGTAGTGCCTAACTTTTTAACATAATGATCAGACTCCAGCTTGAAAGCAAGGGGCCAAAACAAGCTAACAGGAAACATACAAACATAGAGGGAGCAGAGGAAAATGTAAACAAAAAAGATGACTTGAGAGATATAAGATGTGGCATCCATAAAACAAGATGGCAACTTTTAAAAGGACAGAACTTTTCAGAACTAAATATAGTCTAACTAAATCGGGAGGATGAAATCAAAGACATTTCCCAGACATTAAAACAAAGATTAGAAATATTCAGATACATTTGATTAAAAGTAGGTCTGAAAAGAGAGAATAGATAAAATGAAGTAGAGAAAATTATTAAAGAAACAGCAAAATTTATTTGGATTTAGGATACAAATCAAGATTGCAAGGAGTTAATTCCAAATGAAGGGAAGACGACCCATGCCATGGATCATTATTGTGAAATTTCTGAAAACTGGGGATATAGAGATGATTTTAAATACTTCCACAGGGGAAAAAGGTCACATACAATGGAGCAAAATTCAGAACTGCATTAGACTTCTAAAGAGCAAGACCAACTTTTTTTTTTTTTTTTAAATAATCTCTTTGCCCACTGTGGGCCTTGAACTCACAACCCTAAGATCAAGAGTTGCATGCTCTAGTAACTGAGCCAGCTTGGTGCCCCAGACCACTTTTTTTTTTTTTTTTTAGATTTTATTTATTTATTTGACAGAGCAAGCAGGTAGAGCAGTAGGCAGAGGGAAAGAGAGAAGCAGGCTCCCCACTGAGCAGAGAGCCTGACAAGGGGCTTGATCCCAGGACCCTGGGGTCATGATCTGATCCTGAGCTGAAGGCAGATACTTAATTGACTGAGCCACCCAGGTCCCCCCCAGACCACCTCTTAAGGGACATTGGATAATGCCTTCAAAATTGAGAGAAGTATTTGGTACTTTGTATTTTATACCTAGCCAGACTATTAACCAAATATAAGGATAGAATAAAGATATTTTCAGGAATCTGTTAAAAAAGAATCAGCTGAGTAAATTTGGAGATCTAATGGGCTTTTTTCAACAATCCATGAACTAATCAGCATCCCCTTTGGTAAGTGGAAAAGAGCTCCCGAGGAGCTGTACAAAATGGAAGGTTTTTATAAGCAGAAGGGGGTGGGGACGAGGAAGTCAATAATAAAGAGAGAGGATTATTATAGGCAAGGTCACCTTTCTTTGGGAAAGGGTGGGGTCTATCAAGCAGATGACCTCAGTAGTGTTGATCAGGAAATTCCAGAGTGATTGATTTAAAATTCCATTCCTGGGAACGGCTGAGACTGCAATTAGGTTAGGTATCAAGTCCTAGTTTGCTGACAGGGGGCTATGCAGAAGTGGCTCCATTTTGAGCCTGGATTTTTTTTTTTTTTCCCAAAGATGCGAGGAATCAGAAGTTGGCTTTTTATGCATTCTTTCTTGGGAAATGACTAAAGAATTTACTTCAGTGAAATGGGGGTATAAACCCAAAGGAGGAATAGTTGGGACTTAGGGAACAGGCAATCTAGCTCTGAAGAATGGCAAAAGAAAAATTCCCAGGTCAAGAGCTCTGCACCAGACCTAAAAGAACCAGCTAAGATTAAAGCAAGAGGAGGAAGGGTTATAGGAGAGTTTATTAAAAAACAAACAAACAAACAAAACACTGTAGAAATTTGAGATCATTTGGAGCATTTGGAAAAATTTAGAAATAGACACATTAAAAAACAAAAAATGCAAATGCAAAAGCAATGATTAGGAAAAAATAATATAACATAATAAATATATAATATACCTTCTTAGTTCAACAGTGAACAGTTATGATAATATAAACACCATTGGCTTTATCAAAAAGTGTGATGTATGCGTATTGAAGATGAGAGAGGGGAACTAGTGATGGTGTAAGAGAGCTACAACCTTCTCCACCATAAAAGGTAGCAGTATTGTCTAAAAGTAATCAATATATAGCAGTATAAGGGTTTAGAAATGTGAAGATAAATATCGGAAGAAATGGCTGAAAGTATAGAAGACAGTTGGCTCTAGAAAGTAGGACTAGGTACAAATGGGGCAGGGAAATGCTATTTTTTATTACAACTCTTTGATTTTTGAACAAAGAACATGTACTAGTTAGACAAAAGTTAATTTGGAAAAAGAGAAAGAAAGAAAGAAAATAACAACAGCCATTCATTTTTCTAACACTTCTGAACCCGACAAGATGGCAACCTTCCTGTATCTGTATCATGTATAAATGTTTGACTTGAACTTGGGGGCACATGGGCTCATCCTTCTGGGTGATAGGTACCAAAACAATACTATATGGAGGTGAGTGATAAATCAGGTAGGGAGTCCTTGCTGCAGGAACCCCAAAATTGTAGATGAATATATCTTTTAAAACTGTTTTCATTTTTCTTCCCCGGGTTTGAGACTTTATCTTCCTCTCTCTCTCCTTAGAAAAATCTACTAGTAATTATTAAAGTGTTTATTCCAGGCTGGCTTTAGTTATATTGTGGGGGCATTAACGTAAGGTTGGAACCCAAGAATTAAGGGTACAGCACCTCTTCTTCTAAAATCAATCTGTGGTTGAAAAATTATAATTGGAAAGAAATCTTTAAGAAAAAGAGGACAAGATTTGTGTTATCAAAAACCCATTGTCTTACCTATTTGGAGATTTTTCTTTGATTGCCAACCTTGGAAAATATGATTTTTATTTTTATAAATGAAGTCAGTAGTAGAAACACTGAGAAAAACGAAACTCCAGCTGGGGTTTCCTATATGGCTTTTCATGCAAGGTTAGTTTAGCGTCACAGATAAATAAAACTTCCAAGGTCAAAATAACGGGAAATCACTAAATGATTCTTCCTTTTGAGATTTAAAATGTACATTAGTAATCCAGCGTTTCCCAAGTTTTTGCTAGCAGAATTAAAAAAAAATATATCCATTAACTGTAAATGTTCATGGGACTGAAGTTTGGGAAACAGTGCTAAGGAGCTCTACCCATCCCTGGTGGTGCAAGAAGAGGTCCCTTGTTAGGAGTTCACAGTACTAGAGAGTGTGTTTTATGGCTTGTTGGGGGATAGGGTTACACTTAATGTTTATTTACATTTCTTGGCTGGATACATACACACACACACCCGCGGCAACAGAAAGTCTCCAGGAAGATCAGTGTTCTTCTCAGGTTAGGAGGTCATTAGGATAATCCTAGGCTACTTTTCAGAGTTCAGAAGTAGAACTCAAGGTGTCCATTAAAGCTGCTCCTAAATTCTGTCTTGGATCCGGATGTACTCAGGATTTTTAGTTTCTAGTGCTCTTGCAGCTGTTTTTCTTCTAGTTGATGTTGGTTATAGACTTTTTGGTAACCTTTTATTGCTTTCTTTTGCTTTATAAAAGAGCAATACATGGTAATAAAATATTGAGAACAGTACAAAGAAGAAAATAAGTCACTTGTAATCTGACCTCTCAAGTAGAATCACAACTAGCAACTTTTTGTCTGTGTGTTCTGTGTGTACTGCTGCATATAGAGATGTGATTCTGTGTATTTGTATGATGCAAATTTACATCTTTGCTTTAATTCCCGTTATGTCATGAACATTTTTAGACTATTCAAAATGATTTATATACATCATTTTAAATGATTCTATAAGAGTATATAATTTTAAGATACCATAATTTATTTAACTATTTCCCTATTATAATAGTGTGTTTAATTTATGTCCATATAAATAAAACACAATTTCATTGTTTGCGTCTTAGTGGACCACATGAAAAATGACATGACAAATTTTCACCAAATTTGGAGAGTATGTTTGGGATAGCCAGGTTCAAAGTGTAGGCTATGAAGAAAAAAACCATATTTGTGTTGTGGGGCTTGGTGGAGAAAATATAGGGGAGGAAATATAATTTTCTCCCTACCCTTCTGAGGTCTTGGTTGAGACCCTCTGTCATAAAAGACAGGTTAGCAAGAGAAAAACAAACAGAAGTTTTTAAATATATATACCTCGTGCTTACTTGGGATATACTCCCCAAGATGGCCCAAGCCACCTCCTTAAATACCTCTTAAGTTAAAGACAAAAGATGTTGGGGCGAAGGGGAAGTCCATTTATGGGAAGTTGCCAGGAAAAACATGGTAAACAAGGGTAAAGTTTGTTATGCAGATTTAAGTCAGTGCTTCTCCATTGATAAGACTGGAGACTTAGAGTCATCCTTTTCTTCCTGGTACAGAGAGGGAGACACCTTTACAAAGGATTTCCTTTGTAAAATGTAAATATCCCTTATGAAAGGGTAAATTCTATTCTTTTTTTCCATGCTTCTTTCTCATCTGCTGTTTCATAGAATAATCAGCTCACAATAATCCTTATTCTGCTACCCTTCATACCTCAAATTGGTGAACAGGTATCCTGGAGAACAACTAAAGTAAAAAGACATGACTGAGGTTGGGTGTTACAACACTGTAGGTAGAAATCAGACATAATGGCTTCCATTTTTGTGTCCCCAGTCAAATGGCATGAGGACATCAACCTACTCACAGCCACTGATTTGTAGTCAAATTGTTTTTCATGTGAGCAACTCTATGAGGAATACCAAGGGCACTTCTGTCCAAAAAATGTTTACAATGATGAAAACCTAGAATATCTACTGTCAAATACTTGGAAGGAAAGTTGGTGAGGTTCAAGTAGTTATTTATCAGTCTACGGACTGACTGATCCATCAGTAAATTCATTCTTCCCTCTATCTCTCTATCACCCACATAAGCAGCTGCCTGAGTATCCCCATGTTCTTCAGCCTAATGAGGCCATCTTTTCGTTGAATATTTAAAAGAATGGCAGGAGCCCCCATAACAGGTATAGCAGGAGAGACTTTATGGTCCTTTATGCCTCTGAGATTTCTTACAATTTTTAGCTGAGTTAAAAATCACTTGTATCTCTCCTCCTTTTTCTGTACTCTGCTTTAGCCCAATTTACAACACAGTCCCTTTCCTTTTTTACCCAAGGTTTTTTCACATAATGTAGTTGTATGAATAAAATTTACTTAAGATTTGGCATTAAAGCTGGACTGCTTCTCATTGGCTGATTTCTTGTCTTGTGCCTCCTGGCGCCTCGCTTTCTGCAAGACCTTTTCCTCCTCCCACCTTCTCCTCAGTGTTATCTGTTGTTTCCTTTAAGCCTTCCTTCCTTAGTCTAGCCCATCAACAGTTCATATTTTTTCCTATTTTTTAGCAAAGCAATTAAATTCTCTGTCTGGTCATGTCTGTGGGCTTCCTCTTTTATACCCAGAGATGTTTACCAAGATACTTTCTTAAACCTCGATAGTTCTCCCCCTAAGAGTAATTCTGCATTCAACACTCAACATAATAAAAAGATTTCACAACTGTACCTATATCCATGTGTCTATTTATATATTTTTAAGAGGTTTATTTATTTATTTTAGAGAGTGAGAGAGTGAGCGCAGGGTGGGGGGAGGACTAAAGGGAGAGGGAGAGAGAATCTTAAGCTGACTCCAGGCTGAGTGCAGAGCCCAGCGTGGGGCTGAATCTCACAACCCTGTGATCACCATCTGAGCACAAACCAAGAGTTGGACACTTAACTGACTGTGCCACCCAGGCACCTCATGTGTGTATATTTTTATCCAGCCATCTATTTATTTAGTCTATCCATCCCCCTGCCAACATCTACACATTCATCCATTCCCCCACAACTGTCAGTCTCTCTGCTTTTCTTCATCCTCCTGATTCCTCCATGCTCCTCCAAAGACCCAGAACAATCATTATGGGAAGTTTTTTTTCCTCTCTGTTTTTAATTTTTTAAATTATTTTATTTAATTAATTAAAATATTCTATTATTATTATTTTTTTATTTGAGAGAGAGATTGAGAGAATGAGTGGGAGGAGGGTTAGAGAGAGAAGCAGCCTCCCTGCAGATTAGGGTCCCTGACATGGGACTTGATCCCAGGACCCTGGGATCATGACCCAAGCCAAAGGCACACGCGTAACCAACTAACCCACCCAGGAGCCCTATTTTATTTTTTTGTTCAGCTCTCAGGGTTTTTAAAAAAATTTTATTTAAATTCAATTTAGTTAACATATACTGTTTTATTAGTTTCAGGGGTAGAATTTAGTGATTCATCAGTTGCATGTAACACCCAGTGCTCATTACATCAAGTGCCCTCCTTAATGCCCATCACCCAATTATCCCTTCCCCCCGTCCACCTCCCCTTTGTATCCTAGAGTTCAGCATCACTTATGGTTTGCCTCCCTCTCAATTTTCATCTTATTTTATTTTTCCTTCCCTTCCCCTCTTTGTTTTGTTTCTTCAATTCCACATGAGTGAAATCATATGGTATTTGTCCTTCTCTGACTTATTTTGCTTAGCATAATACCCTCTAGTTCTATCCACGTTGTTGCAAAAGGCAAGATTTCATTCTTTTTGATGGCTGAGTAATATTCCATTATATATATAACATCTTCTTTATCCATTCATCTGTCAGTGGACATCTGGGCTCTTTCCATATCTTGGCTATTGTAGACATTGCTGCTACAAACATGGGGGTGCATGTGCCCTTTTGAATCACTATGTTTGCATCCTTTGGATAAATACCTAGTAGTGCAGTCGCTGGTGTTTCAGGATTGCCTTCTGCTTCAGTGCTCGAGGTTCTTGGTCACGCTGCTTCAAAGAATGAACAGGTAGACCAGATGAAGGAAGAGTGGCGGCCAGCAAAGCAGATTATCGAACGATAGTACAAAGCTCTGAAGAGGGAGTTTCTAAAAGTCTAGGGGTTTTTAATGGGCTTGTTGGTGGCCTGTTTTAATCTGATTCACCCTCCATGAACCTGTCATCCAATCAGGGTTTTGTCATCTATCTATCACATGGGAAAGGGTGGAGGGCTCCTTGTAAAATCCTTTTAAGGGTGGTTTTAAAGGTGTAAAATCCCCTGAAGGTGGGGGGCCCCTTGTTCCTGCTAGCCTTTTTTCCAATTGACCTTCATCCCTGGGTCATAGGATAGCTCTATTTTTAACTTTTTGAGGAACCTCCATACTATTTTTCAGAGTGGCTACCACAGTGCATTCCCACCGATGATGTAAGAACTTTTTTTTAAGGGGCGCCTGGGTGGCTCAGTCCATTAAGCGTCTGCCTTCGGCTCAGGTCATGATCCCAGGGTCCTGGGATCAAGCCCTGTGTTGAGCTCCCTGCTCAGCAGGAAGCCTGCTTCTCCCCCTAACTCTGTTCCCCTGCTCCTGCCCTATCTCAAATAAATAAATAAAATCTTTAAAAAAAGAAGAATTTTTTAAAAAAAGAAACTTATGCTTTGCAGAAGTAACTATCAGCTGCCTTGAAATGACAAAGGAGAAATAGATAAAAAGTGTATGGGGGGGGAATAATTGTAATCTTTGCCTTGGGCGGAGGAAGGACAGATAAGACCGGAGTTAGAATTAAGTGAAGAAAACCAACTGCATTGGGGCGGTCCACTGAAGGAACTCGGCTAGAAGTGACATATTTGTATATGTGAAAAGTTAGGGTGTTGGTGGAAATACACCCATATGCAAACATACCACACACACATTCAGAAGTACCTAACACTTTATCTTGAATTTAGCTTGAATGCAGCCATACTCCCGTTGTACTGATGATATAGTACAACTGATAATTAAACATTATTTCTGAAAGTTGACTCCCTCAGCGTGTCAGAGACCCCATAACTGGTTGGAATCACTGACAATGCTAGCACTGAAAAAAAGGTATACTTATATATATTTATCATTTAATATTTATATTATAAATCAGGATTATTTTAGATTTGCTGTATTGCGTTTCTTTCTTAATTGTGTTAAATAGTTGAAAGTAACTTTGTAGCATTAGAAGCATAGACCAAATTAGAAATAAATGCCATTCTTCAAAATGCTCCCCCTCTATCCTGACAATGACCAACTATTTGTTTTTTGTCCCCCCTTAGGCTGGGAAAGTTATTCCTGTTGGACACAGAGTTGCAACCTGTTTGACTGAAAAACTTCCCAGGGTGAGCATTTTTTTTTTTTTTAAGATTTTATTTATTTATTCGACAGAGATAGAGACAGCCAGCGAGAGAGGGAACACAAGCAGGGGGAGTGGGAGAGGAAGAAGCAGGCTCCTAGCGGAGGAGCCTGATGTGGGACTCGATCCCGTAAAGCCGGGATCACGCCCTGAGCCGAAGGCAGATGCTTAACCGCTGTGCCACCCAGGCGCCCCAGGGTGAGCATTTTTAATACACATTTTTGTAAACCTAACATAGACAACTCTCAACATTCCTTAAGAAAGTTATAGAAACTTAATGTGGTCAATTTTGATTCTTTACTGCATTTTGAGGTCTTCTATTGATTTTGTTCAAGAAGTGAAAACTCTAGGCTTACGATTTCTAGCTCTACAAAAACTATTGGAGATACCTTTTATTTCTATAGAAAACAGTCATTTATGGTATGCTTTCTAACCTGGGTACTTCCTGGTGGTTTTCTAAATATAACTTTTAAAATATGACATTTATTTCTATAAAACCCATTTTAGGAAGTTTCATTATTTGGGTCTGAAGTTCCCCATGTACTTACTACACTCATGCAATGGTGTTCAATGATTGGGATAGATTAATCCTGCTAATACTTTAAAAACTGTACTTAATACTTCTATTTTCTTGTCTCACTGTAGCTAATTACTCCACCTGAGGCAAAAAAATTTTTCAACTATAGATACCCACCCGCTGGAGCTGAAAGAGTATTTTATGGCAGAGCAAATGATCCCCAAATCGCTCCTTATTTGACACATGGAATAAGATCTAAAATTTCGATACCGGTAACTTCTTTTCCTTTTTTCCCTGTACATTATTAACTTACTAAGGTGAAAATGCATGAATGAGGTATTAATGAAATCATCAGTTCCAATTTCCTTCCCACTCTGGAGTAGTGACAAAATCCAAGCAGCAACAACCAAGAGACTGTAGAGAAATTAATGGTCTGAGCCACAATCTACATATTTTCACCTCAGAGAAAAAAAGCCAAGTTGCTTTCCATTTTCTCAGAGTAAAGAGAAAAGCTGTCAGGCTTTGTTAGAGAACGGAGAGGATGAAGGCTGGGTGATATCACCTGGAGGCACAGCAGAGTGCTTGTATAGAATTTGGGGGAAGTGGGCTGAATGTTACCTGTGTTGATTGGGCAATCTAGATTCCAAAGACCAGATGTATACCTCAGGAGAGAGCTTGTGGCAATCGTGTGGTTCTTACACTTGTCATTCCCGCTTTTCTAGAATCTGCGTCAGGTAACCAAGGCACTCTCCTTTAAACCTTAGAGCCTCAGAGAAGGTTCATGTAGGAATGTTTCAGCTTCATAGCTCCAGCGCTGACAGTTCAGTTTGAAGAGATGAGCAAAGGCAAGGATAACAAAATGTTTTTCCACAATCATATTTTCTTCTCTCCAGCTATTGATTAGTTTCAGTTTTCAGGTTTTTTTTGTTGTTGTTGTTACATCTGTGCTTTATATGATTTCTTTAGGCAAAGGTATTGATCAACCCACAGCCTCTAACAACATTTCAACAGATAATTAAAGATAAAAAGGAATCAGTATATTTTAGCAATCAATCGGCACCGCTGGGAAAATCTCATGATCAAACGCCAGGATTACCTAAAGGCCTGGATGTACTCAATACGACATTTGGGACAACAGTCATCAGAGGTAGTAAAAAAGTGATGGGGAGTTGAATGGTGAAATGTCTACTTAAAAAAAAAAAAGGAAAATAAATGTTTTCTTAGAAAATAGGATTAAATATCTTGTTGACACTGCATTTGGTGGTAGTTAAATGATGATTCAGAATGAAAGAAGGGATCATAGCAAAAAAATTATTCTCAGATCCAGAATCCTTAGAGTTTATGTGTACCAAGGCAGTAAAAATTTAGCTTTTGGGAAGCAGATTCAGTGAATATAGTAAATATGGTATAAAGACAGGAGAGAGAGTCAAGAAAGTTGATATTTGAGGCAGCTATGAAGTCCACAATCCCTTCTCCCTGGACATGCATTTGTGTGTTTTATTTCCACCAATGCTTCTGATGTGTTCATAACTCTTAACTCTTTATGAAGCAGACCACGGAACAAATAAGTTTGGCAAATGCTATGTACTCCACTCCATCCATGCAGATCCACAATGTCTAACCACATATGCCAAATGCAGGCAGCGTGCAGAGCAGAACTTCACTCTTATTATGAGAGGGAGGAGAGTGCATCTTTCACAAACAACAACTTATAATGGGATTGGTCACAGGCCATTGTTTCTTCTGCAGCCCCAGCCTTCTGCCATGTTGTTGGGCACTTTTCCTTCCACCTGTTTCCTATTTATCTCCTCCTCTCTTTTTCATGTCTCTTACCCTCTCTCTCCAGGGGTCTTACCACAGGAGACCTCAACTTCCATTTTTCTTTATCTTGCAAAGAAATTTGGTTTTCTTTGTTTTTCTGCACCCATTAAGGCTCTACCTCAGGAACCTTATCTTTTTTTTTCACCAAAAGGGCCACTGGATTATATGCCTTAACATAGTAACACCCACTCTGGAGCTAAATTATGCCTCTCTCTTGGAATGCAAAATCTCCAAAGTCTACAACTTGATCACATCAGATCTAAAGTTAAAATTAGTTAAAGTTTGAAACTTGAAAAAAATGTATTTTAGAGCAGATGGTGTATCTTTTTACTTTATAATAGGATTTTAAAATTGTATTTATGGAGACATGGCGTTACGTGTTACAATAATTATATTGTAACTGCTATCTAGGATTAGACCATTTAATATGAAAGTTCTGTCAAGGTATACCTCATTTAAATATATAATAGAAAGAATGTTCCAGAACGTGTATTTGTCTATTCATAGGTGTAATAGTTCGTATATCAGACAAAAAATACTGCTTTATAGGATTATTTGAGTTGACTCACTTTCTGATATTCTTAATTATTTGTTTACAGTCCCAAATTCTTGGCAGAAGACAACAGAAAGTAAACATCTGAATCTCTGTTGTTAGGTTGAAAGAGAAGAATGAAATTATGAATGGAATTATATTTAAAAATCATTATATAAACAATAAAAACAAAATAATTCACTGTATATAAAACTGGGGCCCACCAGTCATGGGAAAGCAGCTATTAAACAAACATCTTAATTGCTCTAGGTTTGGGATCAGTAGGGAGAATTTCTTCCTGATTCCAGTGATTTTCCTGGCACTTTTGGCTACTTTGAAGGTGGTATATTCAAATCAAAACAGACTTAGGGTATATGCTTCAGTCTACAACTGTCACCACAGGGCATCAGGGTTTCTGAAACACTTGTGATTCAAATTTGCTTAGAATGTCTTGGAAAGTCTGGAGCAAACTAAAATCAAAATTGTACTGAGCGTCTCAGAATCAGAATTTAACCAGGCTTGGAATACAGCTCAGGGAAACCTAAATAGTTAACCAATACAGAGTTCTGATATTCTTTAGAATTCTAGGGAGTGATCCAGGTCAAGTGGGGATCCCTAGGACAGTAACATGTAAGTGGTGTCCTGTCTTTCTTGCTAAATCTTCATTTGTGTTCTCTCAGAGTGCCCATGTAGTTTATATGTCATTGGCATACCTCATTTGTCATTTGTTCTAGTCAATTTAAATATGTTATAAATAGATGAAACTTGCCTTAAAACTGATTTCATCAATTCTTCCTTTAGAATCATCTGCTAGAGATGTAGTGAATCCACCAAAACCCTATGAAGAAGTATTTAAGGAAGGAAAGGAAGGACATGATCTGTATATTATTTCTCACAATGATTATCATGTGGGTAAGTGTCTTCCTGTGTAAAATAGGCCTGAGGATATAGGACTCTCAGGTTTGTGAAGAGGAATAAAGGAGATTATGTGCATAAAGTTCAATGCCTGGCATATAATAAGTGACCAGTAAATAATAACTTATTTATAACATCATAAACCCTGATAGCTAAGAACACATATATTTGGCATTTTGTATAAAATGTAGAAATACATGTATTATTAAAAGGAAAAACATCTAAGAAATGTTACATGTTAGTTTTAGGCTTAAAAAATACTGTTCTTGGGGCGCCTGGGTGGCACAGCGGTTAAAGCGTCTGCCTTCGGCTCAGGGCGTGATCCCGGCATTCTGGGATCGAGCCCCACGTCAGGCTCCTCTGCTATGAGCCTGCTTCTTCCTCTCCCACTCTCCCTGCTTGTGTTCCCTCTCTCGCTGGCTGTCTCTATCTCTGTCAAATAAATAAAAAAATAAAATCTTAAAAAAAAAAAAATACTGTTCTTGGGGCGCCTGGGTGGCGCAGTCGTTGAGCATCCTGCCTTCGGCTCAGGGCGTGATCCCGGCATTTCGGGATCGAGTCCCGCATCGGTCTCCTCCCCTGGGAGCCTGCTTCTTCCTTTCCCACTCCCCTGCTGTGTTCCTTCTCTCGCTGGCTGTCTCTGTCAAATAAATAAATCTTAAAAAAAAAATACTGTTCTTATTCAAACGTCAGGATTATTCTAAGTACTTAGATTGGGTAATGGTCGGTACACAAATTTTTGAATCAGATAGAATAGGTTCAAATCCTTGCTTGAGGATTTACTCTCTTTAGACTTTGGATATTTTATTTATCTTACCATTATCTATTCTTTTTTTTTTTTTTAAAGATTTTATTTATTTATTTGACAGAGAGAGAGAGACAGAGAGAGAGAGAGGAAACACAAGCAGGGGGAGTGGGAGAGGAACAAACAGGCTCCCAGTGGAGCAGGGATCCCCATGCAGGGCTTGATCCCAGCACCCTGGGATCATGCCCTGGGCCGAAGGCAGACACTTAAGGACTGAGCCACCCAGGCGCCCCACCATTATCTATTCTAATTTCTTAAATGGGGATAATATACTGTGAGGATTAGGTAAGTGCCCGCAAAATGCTTCCATAGTGCCTGGAACATAGTAGGGGCTCGATTACTATTATTATTATTGTTAATTATTATTATTACTATATGATCTTGTCTAATGTAGCATATTACAAGAACTATTCTATAGCACAACTAAAAGGCATTAGATGTTTACAGTGCTGTGAAATACAACTTAATTGTTGACATGTTGATGCTAAGTGGAATCTTGATGCAATAGAAAACTGGGAATTAGACTCTGATATATGCCCTGAGAAAGCCAGTGGATTGTGTGTTACTGATTTGTGAACTCAATCCTTATTAGCTGGAAGCAAGACTTGCCCTTCACTGCAGCGCAAGGCCCCTCTCATCCTTGCTTTCTCTTACTTCTTTACTTTTTCTCCTCCCTTTCCATCTTCTCACACCGTAGCTCCTCTCTGTGCTCTTCCTCCTCATTCTGCTCATAGCCGGGCCTGTTTCCTATGCCGATTGCTCTACTGTCTGGAATCTGTCGTTCTCTTCTTTCATGGCCAATTTCTACTGCTTTGCCTACGCTTGAACACATCCAGTCCTGAGATTATCTCTGCCCTCCCATTCACACTGCGGCTGCTTCCCTTTTCTCTGTCACCAGTCACTAATACCCCATCTACCTTCCTGATTCTCTCCCTCCTTCTCTTCCTCTCCTCCCTCCAGTCCTCCCTTCCCTTATTCTTCCCTCTCTCTCTCCCTCTCTTGTGAAAATATTTTATTCATTTTTTGAAAAAGTTTAGCATGTATTGCACAATCAAATCCAATGTCTTTTAATTGTTTTCAAATATATATATATATATATATACAGAGACAACCTGAAATTAGATATCTTATATGCATTTAGCAGTTGGAGGAAAATGAGTGTAGATTTTTTTTATTTTTAGAAGAGCTCTAATGGACTGTAAAATGACTGACGTTACCCTCATTTGCCGATTTTTATGGAAGCCTCATTGGCCTCTTGAAAAGGGACAGAATCCAATCTTTTTAACATTGTCCTTATTTTTTCTCATAATCAAAGTAGCTTCATTTTTTATTAGAAAAATACATAATACTTGTAGAGAATTTAAATATCTTGATAAAATGGGGTGGGCATCTGGCTGGCTCAGTTGTTAAAGCATGCAACTCTTGCTATCAGGGATGTTAAGTTCAAGCCCCACATTGCGGGGTGTCTGGCTGGCTCAGTTGGAAGAGCATGTGACTCTTGATCTCGAGGTCGTGAGTTGGAGCCCTACATTAAATATTAAAGCAAATACACATGCACACATACATACATACTAATTTCAAAAAAAAATAGAGAGAAAGTAAATGTAACATGGAAATCCCATTAGCCAGAGATAACTATAGTTGATATATTGAATATCTTTCTAACCTGCATGCACTAAGCCATCTATCTTTAGTTAAATGGGATAATATTCTCCATGCTTTTGGAGAACCTGCTATATACGTTTAATGTTTTTTATTTAAAATACTATGTGAAGGGCACCATTCAATAACAATAAATATGTAACATCTTTTAAATACACTTAATTTTAGTCATTACAAGTAATACGTAGTTCTTTTATACAATACAAAGAAAATCTGTCATAATTCCCAGTCTTCACAGGTGATACTTTCATAGATGCCTTTCTTTTTGTGTTCATATATGAGTATATACACGTTTTTCCCTACTATATATACATTTTTCTATTTGCTTTTCCCCCCCATTTAATGAAATACCTTAGTTGCCTTTTCATGTCAGTATCTATATTGTATTTTTCAGTATTACAAAATACATTGCCTATATATCTTTGTGAATGTGATTTTTTTAGGATACATTCCTAGATTTATGAGCATTCGAAACATTTACTCTTAGAGCCAAACCACCCACCTGAATAGCTGCCCCAGTTTGCCCTTACACCCAGAGTATATTAGAATTTCCATTTTCCCACATCCTCCTTAATAGTGAGCTTTGCCAGTCTTCTTTATTTTTACCTAACTGAGAGACAAATTATGATTTCACGTTATTGTTTTTATTTACATTGTTAGGTTTACTAGTGAGGCTGAATCTCCATCGTTTCTTAACCTTTCAGTTGATCTCTAGTTTTAGTCTTACTTTTCTTATCCAGAAATAAAAAACTAACGCCATATCATGACTTGAAAAAAGTACAGTATTAGATCTTTAATATAAAGCCCTCCCTTTGGGTTCTCAGGCTTCAGTTTCTAATATGAGATTAAGTGATTATAATGAAATGGGAGGGTTGCAGTGTTCTGATGATCTCCCCAAATCTTGGTGAGAGCAAGTACAAAACACCAGCCTCTCAGATCTTAGCACCATGGAAGGGACAGCTGGGGTCCCAAAGCATTGCAGTGCCTCCCCCGATCTTCAGGATTTCTGTAACATTAATGGGGCCTGCATTTTTCATCATTTATGTGTCTCTCCTACATCATTTCCCTACTTACTTATCAAGTATTAACACAGGAACTCTTGTCCGACCAGTCTCCCAGCTCACATGGGAGAATGCTTGTCCTCTGTAGCCAAATCTGTGCAATCCTGGCACCATTACAATTCCATTTAGTTCCCACTCTCATTTTCATTGTCAGTGAGAGCATAATGTGCTTCTGGCGAGATAAGGTTATTTGTGTTTCTTCCTCTTTTTTTCACAGGAGAAGCAAAGAACCGAAAGTATAACCCATCAAGTTTCCATAGGTTTAACTTGTATGGGGTCCCAACACCACATTTTAATGATGGAAGAGCCATGGCAAAAACTTTATATTGGCTCCATGAGCTACAAATGTAAGTTTAATTATATTGGGTTCTGAAACAGGTATTAGATATATGGCACATGGACTTAAAGAAGAGCTGTTGATTAAATTTATTTTTTGAAGAGCTGTAATACATTGACATGTTTCAAACATAAAATTAATAGGAAAAGATATGCAGTGATATGTCTTCCAAACTGTCCAGTTCCTCCAGAGATAACCATGATACTGTGTGTGTGTCATTCTAACTTACTTCATGCCTTTATAAATAGCAGATCTGAAGATATATGTGCATGTTTTTAAGCTATATAATCAACCCTATTCATGTTTTTGACTTTTCCTTTTTAAAAAAAAAAAAAAGATTAATTTATTTATTTTAGAGGGGATGGGCAGAGGGAGAGGGGGAGAGAAACCCAAGCAGACTCTGCTGAGCACAGAGCCTGATGTGAGGCTCAACATGGGGCTTGATCTCATGACCCCGAGATCACAGTCCCCGAGATCACAACCTGAGCTGAAACCAAGAGTCAGATGGTTAACCCACTGTGCCACCCAGGTACCCCAACCCTATACATGTTTCTTAAAGATATGGGCTTTCAGATCTCTATAAGACAATCTTATCACATATAATTGTACTGTCATTTATCATTCAGTTTTTTAATTATTTGGGCACCTGAGTATCTGACTTAACTTTTGTAAACTGTGACCTCTTTATGCCTTAATTCTATATATGACTACTTGCCTAGAAAATTAAAGTTCCTTAATTTTTCATTTTCTGTGTTATATTTTATATATAATCCAACACTTAAGCATTGGGAGATTACTAATAAAAATTAATATTTCCTACTATGCTTAAAAAATCAGAAGATTGGAAATATTGAAGTAATGGCTTGAATGGTACCCCCCTCCTAAGACGTGTCTTTGTTCTAATTCCTAGAACCTATGAATGTTAACCTTATGTGAGAAGAGGGTCTGTGTAAGTGTAATTAACAATCTTGAGATGTAGAGGTCATTTTGGATTATCTGCGTGGGCCCTAAATCCAATGATAAGTGTCCTTTTAAAGGAAGGCAGAGGGAGATTTGAGACAGAAGAGAAGACGACAAATAGAGAAGAGGTGATATGAACATGGAGGAGATTGGAGTGATACAGCCTCAAGCCAAGAAAGGCCAAAAAGAATGCCAATAGCCTCCAAATGTTGGAAGAGACAATGAATAGATTCTCCCCTAGAGCCTTTGGAAAGAATACAGCCTTGCTGACACTTCGACTTCTGACTCTTGGCCTTCAGAATTGTGGGAGAATGTTTTTGTTGTTTGAAGTCACCAGTTTGTGGGAATTTGTTGCAGCAACCACAGGAAACTAATACGTTGTGCTTGCATTTCTACACATCAATACTGGGAGTGGATTTGTTTTGCCCTCTGCCCTCTTTAAAGGATATGCTGGCTATCCAAGTCTCCATGGGTCTCAGTGAGCACATTAAATTTGCCTTCCCACAGATACCCAAACTGCCTGGCTCATCCGTCTGTCTGGTCCCTGTGATAGGAGCTCCCTGTTACAGAGGCAAAGTGCAAACTGCTTTACATAGTATTAAATTAATCCTACCAATAACTCCACGAGATGGGTGCATTATAATTTTTATCCTGTCCATTTTACAGGTGGAGAAACTGAGGTACACAGAAGTTAAATCATTTACCCAATACTATGCAGCTAGAAGTACTAGGGGTAGGAATAAAACCCACGCAGCGTGGCTGCCCCTAACCACTATACCAGGTTTATTGGCACTGGATTCTGTGATCACAGGCCTGAAATATAGATTTCCATTCCTCCTCTACTTTTTTATTATATGAGTTTCCGATACTTGAATTATTCA
The DNA here is from genome assembly GCF_002007445.2 of Ailuropoda melanoleuca. Lineage (NCBI taxonomy): Eukaryota > Metazoa > Chordata > Mammalia > Carnivora > Ursidae > Ailuropoda > Ailuropoda melanoleuca. The sequence goes on along the minus strand of NC_048223.1, from coordinate 21,721,311 downwards.
AAAACAATAATGGTAAAACACAAACACCAAATAAGTTTTTGTAATATTCTATTAAACCCATAAGAGAGAGTTTTCTTTGGACTACCAAAGAAGAGCCCATATAACAAATATTTGTTAACTGATTAATATTAAAGCAGTTTAACTATATATAAAGGAAAACATGAAGAAATGATTTAATATTTATTTAAATATTTAAGGATTGTAGATATATATAATTAAATATAATACAGAAATTAACGCTTAAAGGTGATAACAAAATATGGTTTATTCATTTTTGAAAGCTTAGAAATATAAACCTGCTATAAATCTATAAAAGATCTGAAATAAACACATGAATAACAACGTGGTCCTTTTTTCAAATAAATTTTATTTATTTGTCAGAGAGAGAGAGAGCACACAAGCGGGGGGAACAGTAGGGAGAGGGAGAGGGAGAAGCAGGCCCCCTGCTGAGCAGGGAGCTGGATGTGGGACTCCATCCCAGGACCCTGGGATCATGACCTGAGCTGAAGGCAGACACTTAACTGACTGAGCCACAGGTGCCCTGACAATGTGGTCCTTAAGAACATCTTAAGAGTAGAACCTTTAGGTTATTAACAAGGACATATTTATGAGTGATTTGGTGGGATAGTCATGGAAAAATTCACCGAGTACACCCAAAACTAATACAATGTTATATACCAATTATATCTAAATTAAAAAAATACACTGAATTTGTCAAAGGAGGTAATATGCAGGGTTCATTTTCGTCTAACTTGTTTCTACCCCCAAGGAAACACTGTTTATGGCACAATGCTTTATTTGATCATACTTCTCATATTTCAAAACTTAATTATTGCTAAAGCAATAATTCTTCATTGCTTTCTTTTGCTGGATTTTAAAAAGAACTCACTGGGGCACCTGGGTGGCTCAGTGAGTTGAGTGTCTGACTCCTTGTTTTGGCTCAGGTCATAATCTCAGGGTTGTGAGATCAGGTCATGACTTCAGGGTCATGGGATTGAGCCCTGCGATGGGCTCTAGGCTCTGTGAAACTGGTTGAGATTCTCTCTCTCTTTCCCTCCCCCCCTCAAATAAATAAAATCTTAAAAAAAAAAACTCACTATTTCATTCTTCAGTGTGATTTCTATTATAATTTTGGAATTAAATATGTTTACATTTTAAGGTATCTCAATTTTATATTTTAATGTAAACTTGGTTTGCACTCAACTTTTAAGGGGTCTATTTCTGTCAAGCTACCTCTATCTATATTCTGTTTATGACCTTGGGTTTGAAGAATCAGTTAGAATCTTCCTATGATAGGTGAGTGTGTGTTTAAATGAAGAAATTCACACGAAAGCATTTATTTCAAGTTGTTTAGTGAACACCGTGAGACTGTGCAATGATGTTGCAGTTATGGATGTTTCGACATCCATGACTGCTTACAGATACTTCCTAGTTCTCCGAGAAACATAATCCAGGCACTTTTAGGGCAAAAGGAGTAGGCTCTGTGACTTATAATCCTTACTCATTTCATCCCTGCATGTTCCTAATTATGCCCTTTGGAGCTGGTTTTTAGAATGTCAACTTTATTCGTTCAAATTATGGCCCTTAAACTGCCATGGATTTATTCTGACTATACCCATATTGTTCTTTTTTTCCCCGTTTTTGAACTAATGAGAAGTAAATGAAGACAGAAGAGATGAATTACTTTATATTTCATCTTTTGTTTCTCCACAGAGTGTCACTCTTCTCCAGAAATTTATTCAGCTCAGCATTTCTATAGTACAGGAAATAGTTTTAAAAGCAAATGGAGTTTAAGAATTAAATGTTCATTGTTTTTAGTCTTAACAAAACAATAGAGAATTTATTAACTTTAATGTTATTAAATAGCAGTGTTATAATTTTCCGGTTCTCAAAAGAAACCTTGTTCATTTAATCACAGTGATAGAAGTAATGAAATTATGTTACAGAAAATTGGCAAAATAAAATCACCCATAATCCTGTCACCAAAATTCAACCATTATTATCTTTTTAATGTATTTCTTTCTAGTGTAGCTTCCTGTGTAAATGTTTGCATATTTTTATTCAGAGTGCAATCCTATTTTATATACTGCTTTTTTACTTAACATAAAATAATTGTATATTGTGTATTCTTAATAACCAACATTTAAAATGCATGCCAAGTGTATTCTTGTTAATGTGACATAATTTAATCACCCTCCATGATCAAGCATTTACCTTCTTTTTTTTTTTTTCCTTTGTGGTCATTGAGGCTACATTTTTATATCTATAACTTTCCCGCATTTTAAATTATTGTGTGGATTATCTTCCTAGGATTGGTTCCCAGACATAGATTAAAGGGAATGACCATTTTTATGCTTTTTGAATCATATTACTAAATTAGTTCCAAAAGGATTATAGAAATTTGCACCAGCAGTCTATCCATTGTTTTACTGTACATTGTGCCCGTGTTAGGTATTCTCTCTTTCTGTCGGTCTATTTACTTATGCACTGTGTTCAAAGTGCCACTTTGTTGTTCTTTTATTATGGATTTATTACTGGAGGGGATCATAATTTCTCCANGATCATAATTTTTCCATATGTTTGCTTACTAGATGTGAATTATCTGTTTATATCCTTTGGTTATTTATTTATTTGGTGCTTAATTTTCTTTTAGAAATTTTTGTAGTCGCATTTATGATAATGATGTTAACACCTTGGTTTTGTTTCCTGAAAAAATTTTAAACCTGCTTGTCTTATTCTTTAGACAAAATTTTATATTCTATTACAAACATCTTTATAATAGAATCTAAATAATAGAAGAATGAACATATACAGCTTTTTTTTTAGCCTATAACTTCTTGAAACTCTGTGTAATGTTTTGATGGCCCAAATGATACTATGCTATTCCAAGGAGTACCTGGGTGGCTCAGTTTCTGACTTTTGATTTCAGCTCAGGTCATGATCTCAGGGTCTTGAGATCAAGCCCCGTGTAGGGCTCCACGCTGGATACGGAGCCTGCTTAAGATATTCTCTCTCTTTCTGCCCCTCCTCTCCCCACTGGTACTCTCTCTCTCTCTTAAAAAAAATAATAATAAAGAAAAAAGAGAACAAATGACACTGTGGTATTCCTCATTGTACGTGTATTTGGCAGCCAAGAATACTTAGGTAATAGAGATGCTTGACAGTTTTCTAATTTTACAGGAAAAGAGGAGCTAAGATCGTATCCAAGAGAGTTGATGATTTCAAAGAAAAGTTTCAACATAAACTTGGAAAAGTTTTAGATCCGTAAGTTAATAATTAACTTTGAATTGATAGTGTCTTTGGATGGAATATAAAAAGTACTCTTGTGGTAAATGTTGGTTTGTTTTCTATTAGATTCTATCCATTAAGTAAGAAAGTCTTCCTTTTGTGTTAATCAGGGAACTCTCTTAGCTTCTGTAGGGCCTGGGGTTCTAGGAAAGTGCTGAGTCCTCTGAGATGAAGAGGGCATTCAGAGACAAGGGAGAATTTTATGTAAAGCTTTATTTCTGGGACATTAGAAATATAATTTATCATGTTACATTTTTTTTTCTCTTTCTTCCCTGTCTCTGTCTGTCTGCCTGTCTGTCTCTACTTCCATATTCTGCTTTGAGTATGTTCTTAATTTTCTTTTTAAATCTGGGCTACCGAAAGCCAGGGACAGTGTTTAATCATTGCCTGTGTAAGTGGAAGATTAGAGAGGAAGATCGGCTGGAGAACTTCTGTTTGATCTTCATAGTTTGGTTATAGGAGAAATACAGGCTATTAAAAATATATGGCAAGCATATTTTAAATTCCAGAGATGCCATGTGGTGAGTATTTTAACTAAAGGATATCTTTTCTTTGCTAGCATTGCAGAAACAATGAATGTTCCCCCAGACCACACATTTGGTGCTTGTCTCCGTGCTGAGGAGTATGGTAAATATACAAACTTTCTCCTTAAAAAACAACAACATCCTTACAAAGTGATGTGGTTAAATTCACCATCTCCTTCTTTCAAACTTCTAATTTCAAAGGTTTAAAATATTACATTAACATTAATGAACAATTTGTAGCACAAAAAAGAAAAAAATGTTCATTTTATGTTTGAAATAGGTACAGTTTAAAAGCCTTTGTGAATGAATGCCTTAAGTGTAGACAAGGCTCAGAAGTTTATTTCGAAAATAAATATGGCCTGTATTAAATAAGCCAAGGTGATTTGAGGCAGCTTGCATTATAAGGAATTCCAGCATTGTAGTAGGCCCCTGTTACTCAGAACGTAGTCTGCAGACTGGCAGTGCTGATGTCCCCTGCAAGTTTCTTAGCAATGCGGAATCTCAGGCTCCACCCCAGACCTACCGAAACTGAAACTGCATTTTACGATATTCCCAGAGTAATTGTAAGCACATTCAAGTTTGAGAAACCACTGTACTCTTCAATCGCATAATTAGGAACCACTGTCTTCCCACTTCCATAAAGTGGCAGAAGAAACTTGCCAGGATTTTGTGTTTATTTCTGAGCAATCTATACCGTAGACATCCGAAGGGAAGACTATGATAGAGCATATCAGGATTGAGCTGTATATCAGTGGTTTTCAAAGTATAGTCTGTAGTTTACCTGCCTTAAAATCACCCAGGGAATTTTTTAAATATGCAGGTTCCTGGGACCTGTGCCCAGACATTCTGATCCAGTGGGCTCTTATGTACACGAAGGTTTAAAAACTGCTACTGATAATATTTTAGCTAAAGCCCCCTCCTTGACAATATATATATTTATTGAACTTATGAAATAGTGTTTTAGAATATCATTAATTGCATTAATTAGGAAATTATATTTCAGTTCTGTTTTTAGATGAACTGTTAACATGTTTAACGTATGCCTGTACATTTTAGAGGCTCTTCCTACCTGTAAGAGTGGTTAAGAGATGATTTAGGAAATCCATCAATTGGCCTGAAAAATAAATAGGTAATCATGGTAAATTCTGCTTACTTGAGGGCAGGCTTCGTGCTGGCGGTGCTCTGTCTTGCTGTCTGTTGGATCCTCAGGGTCTAGCACACAGTACATTTTTCACAAATATTTATAGCATGAATTGGTGAATCTAACACATAGTTTATCATTTTGACAATTTGACAACATTGACAAATTTCCTAATAGTTGATCGAAGTTATCCCTACAAATTGAATGAGATAGTAGTATTACAAAATGGAAAGGAAAAACACTGACATTAATAATTTTTAAAATAGGTAAGTATCAGTACCAGCATTGGTCCTGCATAGTTTAACTGTGAAAGGGGACTCTAAGTCCGCTTTGGACTTTTCCTGGAGTTTATGGATGGATGCAGATTAACTCTAGGTTCTCACCTTTTGTGATGATTATTGGAGCCAACTAATAGCATTTATTCTGCAGAAAGCTCCTGCTTCTAGAAACATATTGATTTCTCTGCTGGGCCTGGATTTCTCTTTTACACTTACTTATGGAAATAAAGGCAGCAGTACAAAGAATGTCTCATCCCTAAGGCCTGGAGTTATTGGTTATGTTAAGACACCTCCAAGAAGAGCGTAAGGGCTGTGGCCAGTTCCAAGAATGCACCAGAACAGAGGCAAGGTAAAGGGAAAATCCAAGACTGGTGGACAGTGCTGCCTCATGGGAACTGGTGGCAGGCAGAGTACAATTAAAGAGCTTGCTTGGCTTTTCTGACAGCCATGGTATGGTGGCTAGGTCATGGGTCTCCCAGGGCTCCTGATTTTAGCTCTATAGAGATGACTCTTGAGTAATTGCAAGTGATTTGACGTGAACTTCATACATATTCTTTCAGGGCCAAGCCAGAAGAAGATATCAGCATACATTTTACTCGACAGTAGTTNAGCTAGGTCAGGGCTCCTGATTTTAGCTCTATAGAGATGACTCTTGAGTAATTGCAAGTGATTTGACATGAACTTCATACATATTCTTTCAGGGCCAAGCCAGAAGAAGATATCAGCATACATTTTACTCGACAGTAGTTACATCTAGTGGGATTATGGTGGGAAAACCAGGTGGAGTTGAAAAAACAATCATTCAAGCAGTTATTTTTGCATGTTAATAGAGAGGGAAGGCTTCTGAAGATAAAAACTCAAGCAAGAGCCATCTTGTGAAAGTAGGAAGATCTCCATTATACACAGTAGCCACCCACAGTGTTTATATCAGAGGCAGGAATGTGGAGGACGGGAGGAAGCCATGCTTACTTGCCAAAAATCACTCTCACTGTCTTGATTTCCTCTCACAGAGCCTTACTTGTGTTTTGCCCACTTTAGGATGATCTGATGGTAGCTGATTCCGTTTCAGATGATTTGCCCAGTTCCTGGAACCAGGATTAGTTGTGGGCTTCTCACCCCTATCCAACCCTAAAAATGTGACTTTTATCATGATATGTGGGATTAACTCCTGATTTTATAATAAATAAACATCTTAGAGGCGCAATGAGTATCTATTAAAAGACTCTCTTGACAGAGCCTAATATAGGGCGTTATACAGAGTAGGTATAAATATTAGTTGCTGTGAACTGCAACAAATGTAGTGATTGAAATTATTCCATCTAGGATATTACAGCCAACTGCCAACATGATCCTGCCCCCAAGAAAGCAGGAAAGGGGAGGGGTGTAGGCTAGGGGAAAATGAACGGAGGCAAAAGGTTCCTTCTTGTGACAACCACCACGCCATCGCATTTAAAACAACATGGTCAACTCTAGTCTGATCTCTGTCACCCGTAACATCCAAGGAATGTTTCCCAAAAGGGAGTGGCAAGGAATGCTTATTGGCAGTGTGTATGTTTGTACTTTCTTTGTGTCATAATCTGGGGGAAGTTCCTTTAAGTCATGAATGATAAATGGAAGCAAGGGGCAGATGGGGGGGGATGTAGCAGGTGGACTGAAGAGTTTATTACTTCCAGATAACGGAGGGGATTGTGGGTCAGAACTCAGTTAATAGAATTGTTGATGAGGGTTGGCATGCAGGTGGTTGTATTTGGGAAGCAGGGCTGAGAAATGGGAACTTGATATTCATACTGGAGGCAGACTGTAAATTCATATTAGAAGGGAGTAGGGTATTTGAGTTCAATTTTTACAAGGGATCGCAGAGGTTTAGTCAACTTCAAGTCATATAGAATAGCCCCCACATGGACTCTGCCCTAGCTTGCAGATCCTCAGCATTGTAGACAAATGTCCTCAAAGAGGGAGAGAGGCAAGGGCTTCAAGTAGTAGGAAAGACAGCCATGTAGGGCTGATGATTCCCACTCCCCCCCGCCCCCGCCGCCCAAATTCATTTTGTCAGAACTTTTTCATTGAGAGAGGAGTCACATAAAACAGAAGTATTCAGTTTTATCAATTACTTTATGTACTTTTTTATACCCAGGGGTTTTCTGTCATGCTGCATAATAGTGTCAGAGTTAGGCGTGGGTTGTTTTTTTTTTTTTCATTCACAGCCTTTGCTAGATTTCTCTTTTTTAGTATGGGAATAATATAAACAGACTTTATTTTTTTTTATTATTTTTTTAAAGATTTTATTTATTTATTCATTCGACAGAGATAGAGACAGCCAGAGAGAGAGGGAACACAGCAGGGGGAGTGGGAGAGGAAGAAGCAGGCTCATAGCGGAAGAGCCTGATGTGGGACTCGATCCCAGAACGCCGGGATCACGCCCTGAGCTGAAGGCAGACGCTTAACCGCTGTGCCACCCAGGCGCCCCTATAAACAGACTTTAAATTCAGATGAAAGACTCCCCCCACTCTCTTTAATAGGAGCTGGTGATCTCATCCATAACAGACTTCCAGGTGAATATCTTCGGGGCAAGGACAGACAGAGAGCCCTGATTGCAGCAGTGCGACATCACTTGAAGAAAGCTAACTACCAGAACTTTGACACTTTGCTGGCAGCTTTCAGGCACTATGATAAGGCCAGTATTTGAATGGAGTTTTTTGGACTATGCGTGGCTTACAGATCCTGGCAGGTTGGTGTAGATCAGGGGTCAGCAGACTATGGTCTGTGGGTCAAATCCAGCCCACCACCTGTCTTTGTAAATAATTTTACATGACAAATTAAGTATTTTCTATGGCTGCTTTTGCACTACAAATGCAGAGACTGAATGGCCTGCAAAACCAAAAATATTTACTTTTTTGGCCCTTGACGATAAAAGTTTGCTGACCCCTGGAATAAATCAGTAGTTGCCAAAGTGTGGTCCTTTTATCACCACCAGGGTTACTTGGGAACCTGTTAAAAATGTGCAATCTAAATCCCACTTACTGAATTAGGAACTCCAGCTTGGGGCCTAGCAATTGTGTTTTAACAAGTTCTGCAGCTGATTCTGATATAATTTGAGAACCACTGTGGCAGATTAAACTGTAGTGTGCAGGGAGCAAGGGGTGGGGGTTGGGGATCGTAGATCCCCAGGAAAGACTCCTAGGTCTAGGCCATCTATACCTAAAGCTGAGTATGTACACACAATGCTGTCGGCCTGGGTCCAAGTCAAGCTTGGACTGCTGCTCCCCTGGGTGAGCAGGGTATGGTTTCAGTTTTGGGAGTGTAAGGTTATTCCATTTTCAACCTACTGAAAATTGTGTCCTCTTGTAAGGTGAGCTCAGGCTAGGCCTGCATAATTACCTCACACCATTTTAGGCCATTACAGGGTTGCTTTCACCAAGCTGCACTGCCTTTAGTTTATACTAAGGTGCGCTATTGTACAAACCTCTTGTGAAACACCGCTGTTATTTATTTTTGTCACATGTATCCTCTTTGTAAAGAAACCCAGTCTTTCTAAAGGAAGTAATTGTGCTTCATTTATGTATCTGGTTTGTTTTTACCTCCTAAGAAGCATGAATTTTGTACCAATTGTGAATACCTTTTGACTTGGCCACCAGGAAGCTCAGAGCCAATTCAGCACAACACATCTAGTTTGTGAATGTGATCCCATAGCACACGTTTTGTGTGCTCTTTTTATTCCACATTTCTTCTTATTTGATTTCATCTTTATTTTCTCTTTGCCCTGATTTCTTTAATTTTTTGGGCTCTGTTTAATTGTACTTATTTTTCTAGGCAACCTGAAGCTATTTTAGAATGAGTCTAATTTAAACAAATAAAAGCTCATAAATAAACCTGTGATGATGCAGTGTATCATAATCTTGATATGTGAAGGAAAAAAAAAGCAGAATAATTTTGTTTTATCTCAAAAAGAAAAGATAATATTTGTATCTCCCTTCCAGTGTTGAGCACAATTTTAGAAAAGTTACACTTCACATTTTTTATCTTAAAAAAAATCTTGATTACTCATTGGCTTATTCAGTTTAATCCATTCATTTTATTTGTTTTTAGATTAGAGGCCTGTGTGCCTGTATTGTACTGATGAATAAAAAGTGGGTTAAATATCTCATTTAGGTTTTGTACCAATTATGTAGGGACAAACACCAATCAGTCACCCACTACATTTCTCACAAAGTTGTGTTTAAAGAAAATGTAAGTATTCAACTCTTTCTCCGGTTTTTAATAGAGACCAATTGCTATTTACAGGTAATTTAAAAATGAATCTTCAGAATTAAAATATGTAAGCTAAAATAAGTACATTTTAAGCTTTACTCAAATACAAGCATCTTACAAAGATGATAGCGGGGTAAATTTAGATAGCAGTGATATGAATAAGAGAACCGACCACAATACATAGTGCTCTGCTTTTTAAAAATTCATTTTAAATGTAATTATAGGCAAGACGATCATCTTAATAGCTGTTGATTATCTTAGTGAACCACCAGGCATATTCCTTATGATAAAATTAAATTAAGCAGGGAGGAAATTACTGAGAATTATTTAATGTTGATATACCTTTTAAATAGTTAACTTTTAATATGCACAATGCAGTGCTCAGTGTCCTCGAGGAGCTTTTTTTTTCTGAGAGGGTAATAAGATGTGGGTCTTCAAGTACAGCTGTAGGATAATTTTTGATTATTTGAATTTTCTATTATTGAATGCCCAGATTTACTTTAATGAAAAATACAAAACAAAAGAGAACAAATAAGCCATGATTTCCTAAGTGAATCTTCTTGGCTTAGAGGATTAATTCTGTTATTTATTGAACACTCACTGTGCATCAAATATTATTCCAGATAATGTGTAGACTTTCTACTTAGGAAATTTAAAATCTAGAGGGGAAATAAAAAGACTCATCATGTCCAGAAGTGGTCACAGTAGAGTCCCACATTTTCAAAATAGACTTATGTTATTCCAATTCCTCTTACTCTTTTTTAAAAAATGTTTTATTTTATTTTTTATTTCTTTCTTTCCATCCCCCAGTTACCCCATCCCCTGTCCCCTCCCCTCCAGCAACCCTCAGTTTGTTTCCTATGATTTAGAGTCTCTTATGGTTTGTCTCCCTCTCTGCTTTCATCTTGTTTCATTTTTTCCTCTCTGACCCTATGATCCTGTTTTCGTTTCTTAAATTCCACATATGAGTGAGATCATATGATAATTGTCTTTCTCTGATTGAAAATTGTTTTTCTCTGACTTATTTCACAGAGCATAATAACCTCTAGTTCCATCCACTTTGTTGCAAATGGCGAGATGTCATTTTTTGATGGCTGAGTAATATTCCATTCTTCTTTATCCATTCATCTGTCAGTGGACATCTGGACTCTTTCCATAGTTTGGCTATTGTGGACATTGCTGCTATAAACATTGGGGTGCAGGTGCCCCTTCTTTTCACTACGTCTGTATCTTTGGGGTTAAAACCCAGTAATGCAATTGCTGGGTTGTAGTATAGCTCTATTTTCAACTTTTTGAGGAACCTCCATACCATTTTCCAGAGTGACTGCACCAGCTTGCATTCCCACCAACACTGTAAGAGGGTTCCCTTTTCTCCATGTCCTCGCCAACATCTGTTGTTTCCTGACTTGTTAATTTTAGCCATTCTGACTGGTGTGAGGTCGTATCTCATTGTGGTTTTGATTTGTATTTCCCTGATGCTGAGTGATGTGGAGCATTTTTTCATGTGTCTGTTGGCCATTTGTGTGCCTTCTTTGGAGAAATGTCTGTTCATGTCTTCTATCAATTTCTTAATTGGATTATTTGTTCTTTGGGTATTGAGTTTGATAAGTTCTTTATTGATTTTGGATGCTAGCCCTTTATCTGATAAGATAAGTCCCATTCTGTTTTGTCTTTTAGTTTTGTTGAATATTTCCTTTGCTGTGCAAAAAACTTTTATCTTGATGAAGTCCCAATAGGTCATTTTTGCCTTTGTTTCCCTTGCCTTTGGAGACGTGTCTAGCAAGAAGTTGCTGTGGCCAAGGTCAGAGAGGTTGCCACCTGTGTTCTCCTCCAGGATTTTGATGGGTTCCTGTCTCACATTTAGGTCTTTCATCCATTTTGAGTCTATTTTTGTGTATGGTGTAAAGAAATGGTCCAGTTTTATGCTTCATGTGGCTATCCAACCACCATTTGTTGAAGAGACTGTCTTTTTTCCATTGGATATTCTTTCCTGCTTTGTCAAAGATTAGTTGACCANCAACCACCATTTGTTGAAGAGACTGTCTTTTTTCCATTGGATATTCTTTCCTGCTTTGTCGAAGATTAGTTGACCGTGGAGTTGAGGGTCAATTCCTTTTATTCGAATTGTTATCCACGAAGTAGCTGAGATGAGATTATTCCTTTTTGGAGACAGCTGCATTCAGTGATAAAACTGGTTGTGTGAGCCAGAAGCTGGGGAGGAAGACAGACAATTTTTGAGAGGGNGGGTCAATTCCTTTTATTCAAATTGTTATCCACGAAGTAGCTGAGATGAGATTATTCCTTTTTGGAGACAGCTGCATTCAGTGATAAAACTGGTTGTGTGAGCCAGAAGCTGGGGAGGAAGACAGACAATTTTTGAGAGGGTTATTCCAAAGCTCACTCCTACCAGATGGCTGTGGATGGCTGGGTGTAGGAAAGGTTCTTTGAATACCTTGACTAACAGCTCATTGTTAACACTTTGCTGTAAGACACACCATTGTCAGGCAGAAAATGGTCCAGAAAGCAAAACACATGACTCAGATTAATTTCATGGGCCATACTCTCATGCTTGCAGCTGGCTGATTGAACTGAAATAGCAATTCCATAGCTTGAAAATGTGTCAACAGTATAATGTACCATCAATAGCTTTAGAGGTAACAAAGGTTCCATGTAGTCAATATGCCAGGAGCATGGAGGCAATGTCTTACGTGTGATGTGTCCTCCCTCACCATGAGACAGATTGGCCAACTTTTGTCAGGAGTCATAAGTATGGCATGTGGTGTGTTAGCCTCTGCCTCAGAAAAATGGAGTGCTTTACTTTGTAATGATTTGTGTGTCACCATGTCTGGTACAACAATGGATCCAGGTAGCAAAGGTGGCAATATGGATGGTTTAGGCTCAGTCAGAAGCTTTATTGCAGTCTGAGAGTGAGCAGAGAATGAACCCTTATCATGGGCATCTATATGACTTACCCACATGGTTCAATCAACAGCTATGATTTGTTACCATAGTTTTCAGACTCAGAAAACAGCGTCTTTTTTTTTTTTAAAGATTTTATTTATTTATTTGACAGAGAGAGATAGCCAGCGAGACAGGGAACACAAGCAGGGCGAGTGGGAGAGGAAGAAGCAGGCTCCCAGTGGAGGAGCCCGATGTGGGGCTTGATCCCAGAACGCTGGGATCACGCCCTGAGCTGAAGGCAGACGCCTAATGACTGAGCCACCCAGGCGCCCCAGAAAGCAGCGTCTTTAATCTTCCAGTCTGTAGTTTTCCAAATGGCAAACCAAATAGGCAGGCCATTGGTAACAGTCAAAGAGTCAGTAAAAATATGATGGGTTCATCAAGGGGAGTATTGGCCAGAACCATGAGACTAACCTTGAGTAGACTGACTATGCCCATTTTTGATCATTCATAGCTCTCATTAAAAGCCACAGCATTCCGGTGAAGACCACTGGGTTTCAAGTTAGTAAACCAGACCCAGAAGTTCTAAGTGTCAAACTTGTTAGTCATAGAGACCTGAGGCTCAAAGAGGTCACTAGGGTTGTGGGGCTCCAAAGGTACTAGCATCCTCTACATGTGGCTCATTAGTAATACAAGCATGCAAAGCATCAGTGCCAGTTATACATTCAGCAGTGGAAGCTACAGAAATAATATATTGCTAGCTTCCTTTCTCCACTTTGAACAAACCCTGCCCAAACCCCACTAGCTGAATGCAGACATCTCCTTCCCCTAGAGACTGGGTAGGATGATGACTTTGGCACCCATATCCAAAGAGGCCATAAAAGTTTGAGACTTTGCCCCTCTGAAGTTCAATAGTATATCCGAACAGATGAATGTAGCATTTGATCTCCCTTGGGGACAGGGAGACCTTTGTCCCACATCTAGTCATCTTTCTCCTTAGAGCAGGTAAGGTTGGAGCATGGAGGAGGGGGGAATCAAGGGTGCAGAGGGCATGACTCAGTACAGAGAGTAAGAAACATTTGAGTTTTGAGTGGTATGCAGCACAATGAAACAAACCACCAGTGTTTTCAAACCACCCAAGTCGCTATATTGGGCAGTGAAGTCATTGTTGGCACCACCTATTTCAGTTTTGAGGACCCCTTGATTCAACTGCCATATCCCACATAGCTTTTCAGCTAGGGCTATGGGGTTTGCATTTTTGGTTGACTTGGGTTTGCAGCAGAGGTTTTTATAAAGGAGTCTACTTTAGTCCAGCACATTTGCAGCTCCCTTGTGAAGATAATGTTTTAAATACTCATTCTGTTTCAACATTAGCATCAGGGATGTTTTCCAGGCCTACAGATCTGACTGCAGGAATTTATCTAGAGATTGTTGGTTCAGTTCCTCATTCTCCAGGGATCACCTTCATCAGCATTTAAAAACTAATCCTGAGCAGAAGAGCTGAATGCTGGTCAATGAGTCATTTATTTTTTCTCCTGGGAGCTTTCTCTGAGAGGGCCAAAGCTTCCTTAATGGCAGCCAGGACCCACTGCAAAAATACTCAGATCTTTTACTGTCATCTCCAAATGGGTTTAAGGTTTGATAGGCTCCAGGAGGGGCTGAGGGGGTAAGACATCTCAGCTCTTGCCATTCTTCCTTAACAAGTGTTATGTGGGCTACCTGGGTGGCTCAGTTGGTTAGCGTCTGCCTTCAGCTCAGGTCACGATCCTAGGGTCCTGGGATGGAGGCCCACACGGCGCTCCCTGCTCATCGGGGAGCCTGTTTCTCTCTTTGCCCCTCTCTTCTGCTCTGCTCTGTCTCACTTTCTCACTTTCTCAAATAAATAAATACAATCTTAAAAAAACAAAACAACAAGCATTATATGTTCAGCCCCTTTATCTCCCATCCAAGCACTAACCAGGCCCAACCCTGCTAAGCTTCCAAGATCAGATGAGACTGGGAGTGTTCAGGGTGGTATGGCCGTAGACTTGACCTCTTTATCTCTGAAGTGAACCAACTAGTTCCTGCCCAAAGCCTTCGTAAATTTCCCTCCTCTCTCACTCAGTGTAGGTGCTCCTGTCTTTAACTGTTTTCTGGAAGAAGGCGGAACTTCCCCTGTTCCCCCTACCAGGATGAATTTTAGTGCTAATTGTTACGGTGGGGCCAGATTGGTAGCATGTCCCTCTTGCCCATAGGAGTGTTAACCACAAGCAGGCAACGGTCTTTGCATCTGCCACCCTCTATTGGCCTACAACTACTTCCCCAATTTCCCCTCATTACCAGGCAACAGAGTGGAGGACCATTTACTGCTCAGCTGGAACACCAGAGGTGTTAAAAACTTTGAAAGCATGGGAAAATGTAGAAAGCTGTCAAAGTTCACAATGTTGGTTAAATGAAATGTCAAGTACAAATCATGGTTACACCTGCCCTGCCACAGTGTAAACAGCATGATTTAAAGAAAAAAGTGTTAAAGTAGAATGAACAAAGATTCTGAGCCACACCCTGCTCCAAACAGGGTGGGAATTACTGTGCACGTACCAAGTTGACACAATGAGGATCTCGCTTAATATTTGACTGCTGTTATGTGAAAAATAAGACAAATTCTTTGAATTTATGTGATAGATCTCTTTTTTTCTTAAATGAAATAATAGATGTTGCATACTCTGCTTTTAAAGACAGTGCTTGCTTCATCTTTTTCTGCTTTGTGTCTAACAGAATGGAGATGGGGTGATAGATAAAGCCGAGCTTCGGGAGGCCTGTGAACAGGTCAGCTTGCACTTAGATGAGAAACTCCTGGACCAGCTATTTGACGACTGTGATGTGGATAATGATGGGCTGATTAACTACCTAGAATTTGCAAATTTTCTTAACTGGAAAGATAAAATGCCTCTTAAAGAGTATGAAGAGAGGGTCATTATGAAAGGTATTTAATTTTTGAAAGTTTGTTGAATTATTAAATGGAATTTTTATGTTTTCAGTTTTCTAGGAGCTTGACTCTTGTCAACTTTGATATTTTATATTTAAAAATATGTACATATATACATATCATTTGCTTGTTTGTGCATAGAATATTTGTGGAAGGACAGGAAAGAATTTGATGATGTTTAAGGGCAACCAGGTAGCTAAGGGACAGGGTGGCAGCAAAACTCACATTTTAATCTATGTGTTTATGTTTTTTGAATTTGGAACCATGTATTGCTCATTCAAAAGAAAAAAAATTAAACGCTAATTTATGCTGAAGTCCAAAATATGAAAGACAGTTCCTCAGAAAGCTGTTTGAAAACCATTTTCTTAGAGTAATTAGCTCCCCTCCCCCAGGAAAACTCAATAGTAAGATAGAATTTGACATAAGAAAATTTATTCTTTTAAATTTTGTAAGAGAAAGAACAATCTTTACCTTTATTCAAATATTTTCATGTTTCCACATTGACTTCCTGCATCACTAACTAACTAACTAACTATGCATGTATATATGTGTATAAAATCACAGTGAATATGCCATATTTATTTGGCTTTTTAAAATTTAGCTTTCAAATTTCTACGGAATTAAGAAATAGTTTTATGGTAAACTTTTTTATGAACTTCATTTTCAGTTCCCTCATGCTGATGTATGATGAATTACTAAGCCATTTCCTCACTCTTTGAAATTTAGGTTATTTCCAGATATTTTAAAAGTAATATCAGTAACGCTATAATGATTATCATCTCTCAAAAATCTTTGTTTCTAATTATATCTCATTTCTTATGAATGTTATTATTGTCCCAGAAGTAACTATATTTTCATTTTGCTTTTCTAAATGATTGTACCACTTTGCAATTTTATCAGCCAAATCTGTGAGGTTTTACTCTAATTTTGCTACCACTGAGGATTATTTCAAACGTTCTTGTAATTTAGTTGTTATTATGTTCACTTTAATGTTCAAATCTTGATTATTAGAGAGGATTAACTTTTTAAAAAGATTGTTTATATTTCTATCTCCTCTGGAATATTTTTCTCTAAAAAGTGAAGTTATTACTGTTTTTACTTTTATTCCTGGGTCATGCCTGTCTGCAAGGCCAAAACCAAATTTGGGGCCTTATTAACAGTGTGATCCCTTATGAGTTTCTGAGATGGCCTTTCTATTTGAGCCACTAGGAAAGCAGAGAATCTTCTTTACCTAATGAAGATTTTATAGAAAACAATTCTACCCTAGTCGTTTCAGAAATACAAAGGGGTGATAGAGTTTTTTTCTTCTTGGCACAACTCATGAAGTAGTGAGGGTAGGCAGAGAAGACTGTTTTCAAATTTCAAACTAGATCGTTTTTCAAATTGTTCCTGGTTTTTGGGTTCTGACTTCGTCAGCTACTTTCAGTGGAGTCCTTGAGGTTTTCCATCTTCTGAGACAGTGACCAGTGGTTCAGTCAGAAGGGGCTCAGGAATGTTTTGGCAGGAATTTTTCTCATATCCAATTATACTTACTGTTGACTTCTAGAGGAAAGGGGGTAAGTGTTCTAAGGCAGTGGCTTTCAAACAGTTTTCTGAGACACTTTCTCGTACTGGTCCAGATTTCTACTTTTTGGGGGGCGCGGAGAGGGGATTAGAGATTTTGGAACACAGGGCCTGAATGTGTTCATGGCAATGATTGGCAGAAGCTGAATGGAGGCTGCAGACTTTACATAGGCATGTCTTTTCTGGTTTGCCACGGTTCCCGCCCCAACCTGATACTGGGCACCATTTGCCTTTGCAACCCTGAGAGCTCTTCGAGGGATTGAAAGACCACAGCGCCCTCTAGTGCTAGCTGTATTGCTACCAGCTCTGTGAAAAAGATGTGCCAGGAATTTACTCCTCAATTTCAGAGTGAGTCAACAAAGCAGATCTTCAAAAGGACAGAGTCTTACAATTTGAGTTTTACCTCACGGTTTTCTTTTATACACCAATGTGAAGAGGGTTATTTATATAATCGATTCCTGAGCTCACACTGTGGTCTCATTGCCTGTCCAAATGTTGCAATACACGGGGCTCCCCGCTATCATCAGGCATGTGTGGAATTTACAACTCCAAATGTGTCTTCTGCCTCTCCTTGGGACACTACTCTGGAAACAACTCTGGTAATCCCGTAGTTCAAGTTAAATATAAAAATAAACTCTAATTTTTTTTTTAAGGGAAAAATGGGTTCCACATTTTCATTTGGTCTCTCAGATATAAAAAGCTTTATTCTAGAGTAAAGTGGGTGGAGTGGCAAGAAGAAATAGGCCACATTCAGATTTCCTGGTATATGACATTGGCCTGCCCTTGCTCTTCCATGGTGGGGCACTGGCGTCAGTGGAGGGCTTCCCCCAGCCCCGTCTCAGTCTCTGCCAGCAAGGAGAGACTCTCCGGAAAACTGATTTTGTTGCAGAGCAGCGAGCACCAAGTAGGGATTTCTCCCTGTACTTTACCCACCCCCAATTCTTTGCTTAAAGGCAGAAAACCAGATTGTGCAAACCCTGCTGAGGCTAATGTTGAAGGATCTGAACCAACTCTCCTGATAAAGCCAGAAGATATTGTCTTAAAAGAACCAGGGAGCTCAGAAAAGACTCTCCGGACACTACTGAGGCCAAGTGATAAAGTTTCTCATCACTATAAGACAGCTTCTTCTGAGATCAATGCAGTTGTAGGTGCTCTTCCTTCTACTTGTGAGTATGTCTATTATTTGCTGAATTTTAAAAGGATCAGCAAACATAGAAGTGTCCTTTGTCTGTCCTTGTATTGTTCCCAGTCTCTATCTTCATTAAGCTGTTTCTCAAAGTGTAGGACCTTTCATTCAGTTCTGTATTTGAACCATCCAGGAGGTCTCAATAAATGTAGGCTGAACTGAACTATTGTTGATGATGACCCAAGTAAAATGATTCTGTTCATATTAATGAAATTGATCTATGATGATCAGAGCATTGAATGTTACACCAAGTGTTAGGAGATTCATAAACCATGTGGTTCTTAGCTCCGAGCAGATTACCTTCAAATATTTGAAGAGCTTTTGCAAAACTATTCTCTGTGTCTTCATGCTCCATCCATTAGTTTTCTAGGACTGCCATAACAAGTACCACAAACTGGATGGCTTAAACAACAGATATTTATCATCTTATGGTTCCGGAGGCGGAAAGTCTGAGGCCAGGGTGGCAGGGTTGGTTACTTCCGGGGCTGTGAGGGAGGATCTGTTCCGGGCTCCCCTCCTAGATTCTGGTGTGTTGCTGGCAGTCTTTGGTGTCCCTTTGCTTTTGCTGCATCAGCCTGATTTCTGCCTTCACCTTCACATGGTGTCCTCCTGTGTGAGTGCCTGGGTCCAAATGCCCCCTTTTATAGGGACTCCCAGTCACATTGGATTAGCGGCCTACTCTACTCTAGTATGACTTCATCTTAATTAATTACAAATGCAATGACTCTTTTTCTTTTAAGATTTTTTTATTTTTAAGTAATCTCTACACCAAACATGGGGATCTAGCTTACAACCCTGAGATCTACCGACTGAGCTAGCCAGGCACCCTGCAATGGCTCTATTTTTAAATAAAGTCACATTCTGGGGTACTGGTGGTTAGGATTTTAACATATAAATCTGGGGAGAATATAGCTCAACTCATAACACTTCCTATCTCATTATTGAGCATGATGACTATTGGTTAGTTAGAGACTATTTCATGTTGGTTAAGATCACTTCCTTAGACTAAGGACATGATTAAGGATTTATGGATTTTTCTTCACTGGATTTTATGGACATGCTATATATATTCTGGTATAATAAGATTTTGCTACTCCCTTTAGAATAGTGCTGTCCAATAAAAATATAATTGGAGTTACATGTATTTAAAAATTTTAAGAAAAAGAAACAGGTGAAATTAATTTTAACAGTATATATACTTTATGTATAATATATAGATCTTCCAAATATTTTTTCAACAATTGATAAAATGATTAAATATTCCACTTTTTTTAGGGGGGTACTAAATCTTTGAAATTCAGTGTGTATTTTATACTTACATTACATCTCAGTTTGGACTAGCCCCATTTCAAGTATGTACCCAATTGCCATGTGGGGCTGGTGGCTACTGTATTGTACAGCTCAGTTTTAGAATGGTTGTTTTCCTTTCTCATTGGTGTCCTAGGTTATCCCACCTATGGCGTTCCAACCATTCGGTCTGATATTCCTGCCCCACGAATTCGTCGAATCAGTGATAGAACTAATTATGGTGAAGAGGGCAATGCCTATTCATTACTACATCCTACCATCTTTGGTCAGAAAGGAGTGTTTGAAAGAGATTTCTTCAAGACCAGATCAAAAAAAGAGGTACGGCATATTATTTTAAAAGAGTTGAAAGAAATGTCAACTTCACATAAACACATAAAGATGAAAATGTTTATTTATCAACGACTATTTAATTTTAGACTGTTTAAAATGTGAACTTTGATATTACAAGAGTCATCAGGATCCCCAATTACAGGATTCTTGAGGATAATGTTTAGTTTGGTTGTGATGTTTTGGTACAATTCTTGGAGCAGTTTTTCTTCTATAATAGGAAACATTACAGTCACATAGATCCACTATGAACTATGTATAAGAAGAAAAATGTTTTCCTAAAGAACTCAACACTATTCTTAGTTGAGAAGAAGCAAAAGGGATCTATCCTTTCCTTGTATAAGTATCTCATGGTTTTGTATCTCTAAAACCAAAGGTAAGTATGAGAAAGGCCACTCTGCTCCCTCCTTATGTACTGCTGCTGTCTTACATCTTAGATTATCTGTGGAAGCACTGATTTAAAATATTCTGTCCAGGGGCACCTGGGTGGTTCAGTTGTTAAGCGTCTGCCTTGGGCTCAGGGCGTGATCCCAGCGTTATGGGATCGAGCCCCGCATCAGGCTCCTCCGCTGGAAGCCTGCTTCTTCCTCTCCCACTCCCCCTGCTTGTGTTCTCTCTCTCTGGCTGTCTCTCTCTGTCAAAGAAATAAATAAAATCTTTAAAAAAAATAAAAAACTAAAAAAATATTCTGTCCTGTTGCCACACCATTTGTCAGCCCATGTATCTCGTTTTTGTTTTTGTTTGTTAGAAAACACGGTACTCATATTCTAGGTGATTTTCTTCCTAGACGGGTTATAAAACAGGAGCAACCAGGTAGGTCAGAATAGCCACTGGGGTTCTACGGGCCAAAGATTAATAGCAATGCTTGGCCAGCCTGTCTTGATCTGCACTTGTAGAAAGCAGGGTGCAATCTAGGGTGTGCAACTGCTTCTTCAGAATTTTCATATCCTTAACTAGGAATGATTGAGGATATATAAATAGACATAGGATGTCTCTGGTACTTCAGATGAAGGGTTGATGGCTTGAAAACTTACTAGCTACTACCTTAGTTATCACATATTCATTCCAACATTTCATCACTACTACGGTCGGGGACAAAAAGAAAAAGGGAGAAGAAACTCAGAGGAGACGCCTGCTGGCTCTCCCAAAGAAGGAACTCAGGGTCCACCCCAGGGGTCAGAGAAGGGACACTTCCAGATTGTTTCACTTCCCTTGATTACTCTAAAGGCCCTATGAAATAGAAATATAGGGTTGCCCAAAGAAACAAAAATCTCCTGCTTGTTGCATGATGCCTAAAATTCTTTTAACTAGGACGTCATCCTTTAACTCACACATCTAGAAAAAAAGAAAGAGCCCAAATGAATGGTTGGAGTAGTAATGCTAACTTGAGAATGGATGGGCTTCTGGAAAATATTAGCGAATCAGTGTATTGTGATGGAATAGGGAACGAGGGGAGGGATGCCTCCTGAGGAGTGGGAAAGGAAGCAGAGGCGGGGGTCTGGGATGCTCGAGACTGACTCGGGCCACTGCCGGAGTTCACTCTGTGGGGACAGTCTTTACCTGCCACTGCATGGGGGAACATCACAGCTCTGCACAGGGACACTGAGGTGTTTTTGCTGTAGAACAATTGGGCAGCTGCTGGCAGCTCTTCTCTTCTGAATTCCAAGTGTATTTGATTATACTGTTAATTTCCCACGAGGGCACATAATTTCTAGGGGATCTTTTAATTATTGCTAAGATTCTGTTTAATAGACGTATTCTGCAACTCTTCTATTTCTTTGGCTTTCCTATTCACTGTCTAACCTTTCTTTCCATTTCCCTCTTGGCTTTTTTTCTGTATGCCTCATAGTAAATGTTTTTCCTCTTTTACATTT
The DNA here is from genome assembly GCF_002007445.2 of Ailuropoda melanoleuca. Taxonomy (NCBI): domain Eukaryota; kingdom Metazoa; phylum Chordata; class Mammalia; order Carnivora; family Ursidae; genus Ailuropoda; species Ailuropoda melanoleuca. The sequence goes on along the minus strand of NC_048223.1, from coordinate 21,699,708 downwards.
AGTTTTGGGGCACCTGCATGGCTTAGTCAGTTACGTGTCTGCCTGGGGCTCGGGTCGTGATCCCCGGGGTCCTGGGATAGAGCCTCTGCCCCACCACATCTGGCTCCCTGCTCATCGGGGAGTCTGCTTCTCCCTTTGCCCCTCCCCCCACTCATGTTTTCTCTCACTCTCTTATTCAAATAAATAAATTTAAAAAATCTTAAAGACATAAATTTAGTTTCTTTTTTTTTCCACATCTTTTATTTTCTCTACTCATTCTAACATTTCTTCCCACTGCTAGTTCTCATCTTTCCTTTCTTAAATTTTCCCTGGGACATAAGAAACATGTTTTCCCATAATAATTATCATTGCAGAAAGATGACTAATAACCAAAATTTGCTGGTTTTCAATATGCTCAGATTTTAATTTGCTTAGTTGTTATGCATGCTCTATCTTTCTGGCATTTGCACACCTACAACAATAAAGTTTATAACAGGCCAGTAAAAAGCATTTTATAAATGATCCTATTTTAGAGAAGAGAAACTAATTTTCAAGGGGTCGACATGACATATACAAGATCCTAGTGACAAGAAGTGAGTGAGATAGAACTCAAATTCAGCAAGTCTTCTTTCAACCAGAAATACGTAAAGAGTTGGAAGTAATTTTATATATGGGCTAGTATAGGTGAATATCCTCATATTAACAAAATGATTCCTGAATCGAAAATACTGGGATTTTGATATCTGCTTATTATTATATGTAACAGGCACACACATACACACATGCGTGGGTGCACACTTTTTTTGGGTAAATATCCATAGTCTTAGGTGTTATAAAGATATTTTTAAAATATAAATTTAAAAACACAAATCTTAGTCTGACTGTCACTGTTTTTTTTTCCCCTAGATTGCAGAGATATTATGTAATATTGGTGTCAGGCTTTCTGATGAAGAATTTGAAAATGTATGGAATCTTGCATCAAAAAAACATCACAGAGGAGAGGTTTGTGTTGAGACCATCAGAAACGTTCTGGATGAGCTACAACATGCAGACCGGGTCAAGTGTAAAACCACGTGATGTTTTTGGAGTTCATTCATTTAAACAAAAGAATTGTTAAGTCTGCATTCATCAAAAATGTTCAGTCCATTCTGGTTTTAGATATTACTTTAGAATTCAGCAATCACTGTATGTAGTAGGACTCCTACGCCTGTGTGTGTTGCTAATAAATTTGATTTGGGATTTTACGATTTATTTTATTGTTTTCTGTAAAACACCAGAGAATTTGACAAGCACTTACTGTTAACCTTTTACCTTACCAAAGACCTACTTCAGAATGATAGGAGACGTTTGTAATGTTTAGAATACTTAAGAAGTCTGTGCATTTTAGTTGGCTGACTGAAATTCAAAGTCTAGTTTGTGATACCAGGTTGACAAAATTTTGCTTTCAACTTTTTGTTATTTTTCTCTTTAGGTGTCACTATAACAAAACATAATAAGCTTAGCAAGCTTTCTGTCTCTGTTAGCATCAGAGGAAAACAAACACATACAGGAAGCCGGGTTTAGAGAACAAAAGCTGGAGTTCCATCAATGACATAATAGCCATTAGTTTTGGTATCTTCCTATGGCTATTTATAGCAGCATTATCAACAATAGCTAAACCATGGGAACAGCAAAAGTGTCCATCAACTGATGAACGGATAAAGAAGATGTGGTATATATATACTATGGAATAAAAAAGAGTGAAATCTTCCCATTTGCAGTGATGTGGATGGAACTAGAGAGTATTATGCTAGGTGAGATAAGTCAGTCAGAGAAAGACAAATACCATATGATTTCACTCATATGTGGAATTTAAGAAACAATACAAACAAGCACAGGGAGAAAAAGAGAGAAGCAAACCAAGAAGCAGACTCAACTATAGAGAACAAACTGAGGGTTACTAGAGGGCAGGTGGGTGGCGGGATGGGTTAAACAGGTGGTGGGGATTAAGGCGTGCACTTGCGGTGATGGGCACGGGGTGTTGTATGTAAGTGTTGAATCACTAAATTGTACACCTGAAATCAAGGTTACACTAACTGGAACTTAAATAAAAACTTCAAAAAAATCTATCTTCCTATGGCCAAAAAAGCATATTGTCCTAAAAGAGGACGTAGCTGACCCACCATTAATATGTAGCTTTAGAGATTATTAGTGGCAAATTGTGTTGAATCATTTCCTCCCTTGTGCCTTGACCCTCTGATGCCCTGGCCTAGATGAGGTGTGGGGATGGTGGGAGGGTGTGACCTCAGCGTAGTGTGTTCTTTCTATTACATCAGAAGTACCAGGTGTGGGTTGAAGCCACCATTGAAGCTCGATCAGTAATACAACTTGATTAACACGTATTCTATCAATGTTTCCCTGTGATAGACCTTGAATTTTTTTTGTTGTCTATTAATATGAAAAATTACTGTTTAACTTAGATACTATGGTTATAATGTAGTCTACCATTACTTATAAAAGAGAGAGAGAAAGACCCAAGGTTTAAAAAATGCTCTACCCAATCTCTAGAAAAAATAATTTTATAATTCATTTATTATATAGGTAATTTATATTTGTTAAAAATTTTAACTTTTTACTTTGAAATAATTTCAGACTTACAGATTTGCAAAAGTAGTCCAAAGCATTTTGCAGTGGTGTGTTAGAGCCGCTATTAATGGTTCACACTAGTCAGTTGTGAGCATTTCTTCCCACTGCTGCATCCAGGGACTCCACAATGACAGTTTGAAACCAGCTACAGTGGGAGTTTTTACACTAAGGAAACAAACAAATGCTATAGATCATGGATTTTTCCCCTCTGAAGAGCCAGTTATTAAACATTTACAATCACATATCTATCTATCTATCTATCTATCTATCTATCTATCTATCTATCATCTATCTATCTATCATCAATCATCTATCATCTATCTATCATCTATCTATCTATCTATCTATCTATCTATCTATCTATCTATCTATCCTTCTGTGTCTGTCCTAACTGAGCCTGCATTGCTCAGTTTTAGTAAGAATCTTGCTAAGTCTAGAGTGAATCCTCCTACCCTTGATATCTGACTACCCTCCCTACCTTGATATCTGATCAAATTCCTCATCCCCCAACTTCGATGTATAAAACCTTGGCCTGCCTTTAGCAAAAATTCTTGTTAAGTCTGTTTAACATGAATTATACCCCTACCCTTGATGTCTTCTCTTAATAATTTTCCATGCACCAACCTCCCCCAACCTGCTCCTTGGCTATAAATACCTACTTTTCCTTCTTATGTTCAAAATTGAGCCCAGTTCTTTACTGAGGTCTCTCTTCCCCTGTTGCAATAGTTCCTGAAGAAAACCTGCCTTTAACTGCTTTAATTACTGTCTAGCTCTGTTTTCTTCAACTCTGTCCATCCATCCATCCATCCACCCACCTACTCACCCAACCACACATGCACACTGTACTTTCAAATACTTCGGTGCATCTTTCCTGAAAACAAAGGTATTCTACCACCCAAGTATATTGCAATTTTCAAAATCAGGAAATTGTCGTTGCAATGGCATTATCTAATCTATAGACCTTATTCAAATTTCTCCCCAAATTCTTTATGATGCTAATGTTTCTTACAGTGAAATTATTTTTCTTGGTCTAGCTTAGATCCAGTCAATAATCACATGCTGCATTAGGTGTCATGTCTCTTTAGTTTCCACTAATCTGAAATAGTTCTTCTATCTTTAAGCCTCATGACCCAAGCTTGATGTAATGGAAGCCTCTGGGGACTAGAGCTGATGCAGGTGTTACATCACAGCCTATTGTCAATATTCTCTTGTGAGAGGGCTCCTGCAATATGTGCCCAAGACTCTTTCCATTGCTTCTTGGGTTGGAGTTGCTCAGGATTCAGAAACCTACAGTTTATGAAGGTTCTTTAACCCATGAATTAAATCATCAGAGTCAGAGTGGGACATGTGATTGGAGTGATCCTTGAGCCACATTAATCCAAGTTAAGCTGATTGATAATTTTCTCCCTGCCTTGAATGCAAGATAGCTTTGGGGTGATGGACCTAGTGATGCCTATATGGGTAAATGTTATTGAAAATCTACAGCCTCAAGGGGTGCCTGGGTGGCTCAGCTGGTAGAGCATCTCTCTTGATCTCAGTTCAGGTCTTGATCTCAGTGTTGTGAATTCAAGCCCTGGGTTGGGCTTCGTGCTGGATGTGGAGCCTACTAAAAAAAAAAACCAAACAAAAAACAACAACAAAAAAAACAAACTAGAGCCTCATGATTTAAGCATCTGAATTGACTTATGGATTAAAAGTTTCACTACCTAATGTCCAAAGGGTTTATGTACATGGAAAGACTCTCTTTTCTAGAATTGAATCCTTGCCTTACTTTCTTCTTACTGGGCCTTGGCAATCCGTTATCAGCTGAGGCCACTGCCACTCACAAGTACATTTAGTGTTGTAACTGAAATGTACAGTCAGGTCGCAGCAGGCTGTACTCTGGGGCTGCCTCTGCCTATTACAGGCCTGCTGGCTGGGGTTGACTTGCCAGATGTCTAGCTGAGACAACACCTCCATGGCTTGTGGTATCACCAAGATCCCCTTGTAGCTTTGTAAAGGTTGTTTTTCCTAACATCTGAGCAGTTAAAAACTTTTCAGTTTATCTTTTGTGAAAGCCAACATTTCCTCTGTTTACTGTATACACAGCACTGTCACTAAAGAAGCAGCCCTTATTTGTTTGTTTGTTTATTTATTTATAGCTCATGAGGAGGGGCAGAGAGAGAGGGAGAGAGAGAATCTTAAGTAGGCTCCATGTCCAGCATGGAGCCCAATGTGGGGTTTGATCTCACGACCCTGCGATCATGACTATGACCTGAGCTGAAATCAAGAGTCAGATGCTTAATGGACTAAGCCACCCGTGGGCCCCAGGAAAAAGCCTTTAAGGACTTCTGGGAGGATGGCAGAATAGGAGGCTAGGCTTGCCTTGTCTCAGTTTTACAAATACACCTAGTAACAACCACAGCAGTACAACCAACTCAGAAAATGACCTGAAGAGTGGCAGAACAAACTTTCCACAGTTAATCATAGGGAGGAGGCCATATGGAACAGGGTAGGAGCGGCAGAGACAGCTGGGAACCAAACTCCCAGGGAGACTAACCACACATGGGAGGGGCACCAGAAGCATAGAGAAGGAAGAGAAGGCAACCCCACACCAGGCAAAACAGGCACCCCCAACATGAGAGACCTTCACTGGGAAGACTAATCCCCATAACATTTGGAAAACCAGTGGGGCTGAACTCCAGGTACTTTAAAAATCATCAGGCTTGTCTCTGGGAGAGCCAAAGGGCAATAAGAAAACAGTCCCCATCCTTAAGAGATGGCAAAACAACCACCACCTCCTTCCCCTCCTACACACACAGCGAGAGAAGAACAGAAGCAGCCGTTTAAAAAGCACCTGGAGTATTGGTAGAGGTGTTTGTTTGTTAAGAGGATTTATATACTAATCTCAGAACATGTGCTGGAGGGGCAGGGATCTTTAGGAGACTTTTCCAAGAACAAAAGCTGGTGGGTGCTATTTCCTACCCACCCCCCAGCCTAGATAGTTGGATACCTGTGGGAATCAGCGCAAACACTACCTGCCTTGGTAACACTGTGAGCCCTGTTCTCCTGTGGATCCAGCCCATCCAACCTGCCCTACTCATCAGGGGTGTCTCTAAAGTGGCTCCTGCCACATCTCATCCTGCAAGCAGCCCCAGCGACCATTACCACTACAAAGTGATTCCTGCCCTGGGGAGAGGAGAAGATAACCACACACTAGTTCAACCGCAGACACAACAGCTGAACCTTATTAACTAGAAGTGCAGAGAATGCCCTGCCGATCAGTATGTCTGCAGCCCATCAGTAGATGGCCTAGGGGCAGGCACATGATCTGACTGCAGGGCTCACCCACCAATATAAACATCTCAGGGGGCAGCACAGTGAGACGCTCTGCAGTTTGGGGTCACAGGAGTCCAGGCAGATGGACTGGGGGCAGGCATATAGTCTGACTGCTGACACCACCTACCAACAAAGTCTTCTCAGGGGACAGGCAGGAATAGCATCCTGCAGGTTGGTGCTACTGCAGTCCCCACAGATGGACTGGGGGCAGGCATCTGGTTTGTCTGCATGTCCTGCCCACCAATGAAAGCTGCTCCAGGAACAACACAGGGAGAGTGCCCTGCAGTTCATTGTGACTATGGCCCCAGCAAATGGGCTTAAGGCAGCCCATCTGGTTTGACTGCTGACACCATCCAAATATAAGCCCATGACAGCCCCAGACTGGCCTCTTCACAGCACAGGGACTGAGCCTTGCCCCCAACAGGCAAAGTGGGCCAGTCCAGCTGACTGGACTGAAGGCAAATGCATTTCAGACACAATAGTAGGGCACATACAACCCACATAGGATACACCCCTGAAGCACCTGGTTCTGGTGAACAGGGAACATTGTTGTATTATAGGATGCCATGGGACATCTTCCTCTTAAGGGCATTTCTTTCAAGATCAGAGGACATAACTGACTTTACTAATACATGAAAACACAGGAAGTTAGACAAAATGACACACAGGAATATGTCCCAAATGAAAGAACCATAATAAAAAAGCTAAGTGAGATGAAGATGCAAACTATGCCTCATAAAGGATTTAAAGCAATGGTCATAAAGATACTGGACTTAAGAAAAGAGTGGAGGACCTCAGTGAGACCTTCAACAAAGAGAAAATATAAAAAAAGAACCAATCAGAGATCAAGAACTCAATAACTGAAATTAAAAATACACTAGAGGGAATCAATAGTAGATTAGAGAAGGTGGAAGAATGCACCAGTGAGCTGGAAGACAGGATAATGGAAAGTAACCAAGCTGAATAGCAAAAAGAAAAAGAAAAATAATAAAAAATGAGAATAGGTTAAGGTAACTCAGCAACACCATCAAGGGTAATAACATTCACATTACAAGGACATCAGAGAAGAAAAGAGAGTTGATTACTATTTTTAAACTATTCCAAAAAATAGAAGAGGAAGGAAAGTTTCCAAATTCTTTCTAGGAGGCCAGCATCACCCTGATACTAAAACCAGATAAAGACACCACACAAAAAAAGAGAATTACAGGTCAATATCTCTGATGAACACAGATGCAAAAATCCTCAACAAAATATTAGCAAACCAAATCCAACAATACATTAAAAAGATCATTCACCACAATCAAGTAGGGTTTATTCCAGAAATGCAAGGGTGATTCAATATTTGCAAATCAAGCAATATGACACATCACATTAACAAGAGAAAGGATAAAAATATCTCAGTAGATGCAGAAAAATCATTTGACAAAGTACAACATCTATTCATGATAAAAACTCTCAACAGAATAGGTTAGGTTTACATACCTCAATGTAATAAAGGTCATAGATGAAAAACCCAGAGCTAACATCATATTAAATAGTGAAAAACAGAGCTTTTCCTCTAAGATCAGGAAGAAGACAAGGATGTCCACTCTCACCATTTTTATTCAATGTAGTACTGGAAGTTCTAGTCACAGCAATCAGATAAGAAAAGGAAATAAAAGATATCTAAATTGGTAAGAAAGAAGTAAAACTTTTGACTATTTGCAGATGACATGATATTATATATAGAAAAACCTAAAGACTCCACCAAAAAACTATTAGAACTGATAAACGAATTCAGTGAAGTCACAGGACATAAAATTAATGTACAGAAATCTGTTGCATATGTATACACTAATAATGAATTAGCAGAAAGAGAAATTAAGAAAACAATCTCACTTACAATTGCACCAAAAAATAATAAAATACCCAGGGATAAACTTAACCAAGGAAGTGAAAGATTTGTATTTTGTAAACTATAAAGAAAGAAACTATAAAGAAAGAAATTTAAGAAATCACAAATGGAAAGATATTCTGTGCTCATGGATTGGAAGAACAAATATTGTTAAAATGTCTGTACTACCCAAACTAATCTACATATTTAATGCAGTCCCAATCAAAATACCAACATTTTTCACAGAACTAGAACAAATAATCTTAAAATGCATATGGAACCACAAAAGACCCTTTGGACAGCCAAAGTAATCTGGGGGAAAAAAAAAAGCTGGAGGTATCACAATCCCAGATTTCAAGACACACTACCAAACTGTAGTAATCAAAACAGTATGGTACCGGCAAAAAATAGACACATAGATAATAGAACAGAATAACGAGTCCAGAAATAAACCCATGCTTTTATGGTCAATTAATCTGTGACATAGTAGCCAAGAATAGACAGTGGGAAGAAGACAAATGGTATTGAAAAAACTGGAAAGCTACATGGAAAAGAATGAAACTGGACCACTTTCTTACACCATACACAAAAACAAACTCAAAATGGATCAGATCTAAAATCACAAAATTCCTAGAAGAAAACAAAGGCAGTAATTTCTTTGTCATCAGCTATAGATACGTTTTTCTAGATATGTCTACTCTGGCAAGGGAGACAAAAGGAAAATTAAATTATTAAGACCACACCAAAATAAAAAGCTTTTGCACAGAAATGAAACCATTAATAAAACAGAAAAGGCAACCTACTGAATGAAAGAAGATATCTGCAAATGATTTATCAGATGATGGGTTAACATTCAAAATATTTGAAGATCTTATACAACTTAACACTAAAAAAAATTAATAGTAAAATAAAATTTAAAATGTAATTAAAAGTAATCCAATTAAAAACTGAGCAGAGGAACTGAATAGACACTTTTCTAAAGAAGACATTAGGATGGTCCACAGACACATGAAAAGATGGTCAACATCACTAACCATCAGGGAAATGCAAATAAAATCACAATGAGATATCACTTTACATATGTGAGAATGGCTAAAATAAACACACAAACACACACAAACAAGTGTTGGCGGGGATGTGGAGAAAAAGGAACCTATGGGTGCACTTTTGGTGGGAATGCAAACTGGTGTAGCCACTATAGAAAACAGTATGGAGCTGCCTCAAAAATTAAAAAACAGAAAAAAATAATTAAAAAGGAAAGGAAGGAAAAATAAAATAGGATAAAAACAGAGAGGGAGACTTAACTATAGAGACATAGAGGGTTGCTGGAGGGAAGGTGGGCAGGAGGATGGGCTAATTAGGTGATGTGTATTAAGGAGGGAGCTGGATGTAGAGCACTTGGTATTACATGCAACTGATGAATCACTAAATTCTACCCTGAAATTAATAATATAATGTATGTTAACTAACTTTAATTTAAATAAAACAAAAAAAATTTTAATTGACAAATACTGGAAAAAAATTATCCTCAGGTAGGTTTCCTGTTTTCCTTCTTTCCCTTCCTCCCTTCCTCCCACCCTACCTGCCTCCCTTCCTCCCTTCCTTTCTTCCATCCACCCACCATGTGACTAACCATGCCTAATCTGAACTTTGGTTAAATACCCTTTTCAGAAGAGTTCTGTTCTCTGAATGGAACTGCAGAGAAATGTGCTTCCCCACTTGTAACGGTAGGGGGCACCCTAGCATTTCCAAACTTCGTGAGGAGCTTTAGCCCACAGTGCAGAATAGCGGCCGAGGCTCAGTAATACTCAGTAAAAAGGAGAATGTTAAACTGGAGAGAGAAGACTGTTCACCCCTGCACTTTCCAAAATCCAGGGTGATCCATACAGTTTCTTCTTTTGTTATTTTGTGGCAGTAATTAGACTGGAAAGGAACATTTTAAATAGTAAGCTAGAGTGGAGGCTCCTTTGGACTATAAAATGTCATCTCTTAGTGACACGAGGAAAGCAGTGTGAAATATTCAAGCGAGATAAAAATAAATATACAAATATATCACCATGTTCTCATGTTTCTGTAGTGTTCAGGACAGTTTTGTTAATGGTAAAATATATTAAACCCATAACAACTTTAAAAAGCCAAACTTAATACATTTTTCTTCACAACATAGCTAACAAATACAGAAACTTGTTGGAAATATTATGTGGACCTATAAAAGATAATTTTATTTTATAGAGTAAAAATATGAAAACTCACTATGGCTTGATGTGAAGAGCCGGGCTAGTTAGAGGTTAACACCCCAATCATAAACCAACAATGAGGATAGACTTGAAGGGCATTTCTTCTATTATGAAACATTTACAATAATAACCTTGTAAAAAATAATGGGATCTATTTAAAGCTCATTTATTTCCCAGCTAAGTGGCAATTTCCCATCACTCAAAATGCTAATACTTCCTCCCGAAACCCTAGGGATAATCCAATTCATGTGTGTTCGTTAAAAAAATCTGGTTAAAATAAGCAGGTGATTCTGTTTTAATAATATCTGTCCTGCCAGCAATAAGACAGTCTCAGGTGCAAATAAATATATCAACAAACAGATTTTCTTTAAAGCACACAGGGTCTCATATCATTTCCAAATTAGCCAATTAGCATGATGCTATTGGAAGAGCTAATTAAAAAGTGCATTTAGGCTCAGAAATGTTTCCTGAGAGTAATCTGGAGCTTATAGTCCTTATTCCACATGTAATTACTCTGCCTGATATTCCACTCTAGATTCAGGTGAACACACCTTCACCTGGGTAGAGGAAAAAGCCTTTTCCTTTCTCTTTTGGAGTGAGCTCATGTATATCAATACCTGGAACTGGTCAATACACACTTCACTTTTTAAAAAGACACTCCCCATGCCAACTCTCTAAGTTGTTAAGGGATGGTTAACTAGGACAGAACTTGGAGTAAGATTAAGAATTTCTTTGTCTAGGGGTGCCTGGGTGGCTCAGTCGGTTAAGTGTCTGTCTTCGGCTCAGGTCATGATACCTGCAGTCCTGGGATTGAGCCCCACATCGGGGTCTCTGCTCAGTGGGGAGCTGTTTTTCCTTCTGCCGCTCCCCCTGCTTGTTCTCTCTCTCTCAAATAAATAAAATCTAAAAAAAAAAATTTATTTGTCCAGAGATCCAGGCTATAGTTTGTCCTGTTAGAAATGTTTTTACAATTAGAGTCCTAGGCATGTCCATCAACTTTTGTAAGCAAATGTGTCTATCAGAAAAGCTGAATTCTTGAGATTTACTAGTAGAAGGGTTTTGCGGGGGAGGTAAGGATAGGCAATTTATAATTGATAGCCACTAAGCTAGTGCCTTTTAAAGTTTAATGTGCATATACATCATCTGTAGATCTTGTTAAAATGCAGGTTCTTATTTGGTAGGTCCCCGGGTTGCTGCCTGGGACTCTGCATTTCTAAAGTTTCCCCTGGAGTGACAAAGCTTTAAGTCTTCTGGCAATTCTGTGATTATGTTTTACGCAGATCAGCTCTCAATTATTCACCCTCCAGGTTTATACACACCTTGGACCTTTCACTACTTACATTCCTTCTATTCTCTGCTCATGTGTGCACATGTTCTCTTTTCTGGTAGCATTCACTTTTATTTTAAAAATAAGCTTTCAATTTTTTTATTATTTTATTTTTTTAAAGAGATGTCCATTATTTTTTTAAAGATTTTATTTATTTATTTGACAGAGAGAGCACACACACATAAGCAGGGGGAGCAGCAGAGGGAGTGGGAGAAGGCAGGCTCCCTGCTGAGCAGGGAGCTGGATGCAGGACTCCATCCCAGGGCCCTGGGATCATGACCTGAGCCGAAGGCAGTTGCTTAACCAACTGAGCCACCCAGGCGCCCCTAAACTTTCAATTTTAAAACACTTTTAGGTTTACAGAAAGTTTATGAAGATAAATATTGCCCCCCACCCCAGTTTCCCCTATTATTAACTCCTTATATCAGTATGGTGCACTGGTTACAATTAATGAACCAATACTGATAAATTATTAACTGAAGTCCATGTTCAGATTTCCTTAGCCTTTACCTGATGTCTTTTTTCTGTCCCAGGATCTCATCCAGGGTACCACATTGCATTTAGTTGACATGTCTCCTTAGGTTCCTCTTGGCTCTGACAGATCCCTCAGACAGCACTTGTTTCTGATGAGCTTGGCAGTTTTGAGAAGCGCTGGTCAGGTACTTTGTAGAATGCCCTTCAACTGAGATTTGTCTGATTTTTTTCTCATGATTAGAATGTGGTTTTGTGTTTTGAGGGGAGACCATAGAGGTAAAGTACCCTTCTCATCACATCATATCTAAGGAACATACTATCACCATCATTTGTCATTGTTGATGTTAACCTTGATTACCTGTCTGAGGTAATGCTTGTCAAGTTTCTCTGCTATCAAGTTACTCTTTTCCCCCCTTTTCAGTACTGTACTTTTTGGAAGGAAGTCACAGTGCACAGCCCACATTTAAGAAGTGGGAAGTTATGTTCCATCTCTTCGAGAGCAGAGTATCTATGTAAATTATTTTCAATATTTCTGTGTAGATATGTCCACCCCTCCCCCATTTGTTTATATCATAGATTTTTATATGTTGAGTTATAACTCAACGTTGCTTTATTTTCTTGCTCAAAATTTTCCAGTGGTTTTGTTTATGTTTTAGTATTTTTTAATTTTCTGGCACTACAGAAATGCTCTAGGATCTTTTTGTGTATTTTCTGCTCTAGTCATTGAATTAGCCATTTCTCCGAAGAATCCTAACCAGCCCTTTGAGTGGTGAATGGTATTGGAAACCAAGTTTTGAGCACTAAGTGTGCTAGTTGCCACGGGGCTGTCTTGCTTCCATGCCCTCTTAGCTAATAGAGCAAGCAAATATACATGTGTATATTAGCCTGTGTACATATACATTTTTACAATATTTCTATGTGTGAACATTTATATCTACATTAAACTAAAAATGAACTTATATTGATGTCCTTCCTCCCTCCTTTCCTCTCTCTCTTTTCTTTCCTGGTATTCAAATTACGCACATATTAGACCTTTTGAAAATAAAACTGTCCCTCAGTTCTTGGATGTTTTGTTTTTTTTCCTTTCCTCTTTGCCTTTTAGTTTGTTTTAAAATCAAGTGTTGGACACTTAACCAACTGAGCCACCCGCATGCCCCTCAATCATAGATATTTTATATTACCTGTTTGAGAGTTAAGTTTGCATGTAACTATCTGTACGTCTTTACTGTCATAATTAACAGAGATGTCTAACGTATAGTTACAGGATCTCATGGTCACTTCTGCAAGGGTTGGCACTTGTATGAACCACTACCCAATAGATCAGATAAATGCTGAAAGGAATGTATCAGGAATGTGTGTGGGCCATTCTACCTTTTAGTTTGTACCTTAATGACTTGAAAGAACTTCTGAATGAACTGATTTATGCTCCATATGTTTATAATTTCTATGCTTATCATTGCTTCTTACAACTCACTTGCTCACTTGGATTTAATTTCCTTCCTTTCCTTTTTAGTAGTTCTTTCTGCCATGGCTTAACGATTATTAATTCAATCTGTCTGTTTTGTTTTCATTTTCAATCATGTAATGTTTTAGCTCAGTNCTTTCTGCCATGGCTTAACGATTATTAATTCAATCTGTCTGTTTTGTTTTCATTTTCAATCATGTAATGTTTAGCTCAGTATAGAATTTTTTTTTAAGATTTTATTTATTTATTTGACAGAGATAGAGACAGCCAGTGAGAGAGGGAACACAAGCGGGGGGAGTGGGAGAGGAAGAAGCAGGCTCATAGCAGAAGAGCCTGATGTGGGGTTCGATCCCATAACGCCGGGATCACGCCCTGAGCCGAAGGCAGATGCCCAACTGCTGTGCCACCCAGGCGCCGCTCAGTATAGAATTTTAATTGATAATTATTGTTGGTCAACATGTTGGCAATATTTGCTGTATTTTAGTTCACCTTGTTACTTTTGAAATAACTGATTTCTGACTGTTTTTCTCTAAGTCATATATCTTTTCTCTCTTCTTGTTTTCAAGACTTTTTCAAATTTTTTATGTTCTGTAGTTCACTGCCATATATGTATGACTCTATTTTGCTCAAGACTCATTGTACTTCTTTTTTAATTTTTTTTTTTTTTAAGATTTTATTTACTTATTTGACAGAGATAGAGACAGCCAGTGAGAGCGGGAATACAAGCAGGGGGAGTGGGAGAGGAAGAAGCAGGCTCATAGCAGAGGAGCCTGATGTGGGGCTCGATCCCATAACGCCGGGGATAACGCCCTGAGCCGAAGGCAGACGCTTAACCGCTCTGCCACCCAGGCGCCCCAAGACTCATTGTACTTCTTATATCTGGGTTTAAGAGAGAACTAAAGAGGTTCATGACAAGAGAGCTAAAAAGGTTCATGTGCTTTATTCTCTCAATTTAAAACTTGAGAATAAATTTAAATTTGGTGGCAATCTTTGCCAAATGGTACTGAAGTTTCCAGAGACAAGGAACAGAGTTGAAATCCAGTTTTGGGCATATGAACTGGGCTAACACTGTTTCTTCTCCCACTACTAACACATGGGCCTGATGGATAAAATATGAGAACAGAAACACAACTAAATCTTATCTCTAAAAAAAAGAAATGGAAATCCTTGGATACTTGAAACAAAGAGGTAATTTGAAATCGGAGAAACCTGTTTGTAGCATGACATCATGATAAACTGGGCCCATGTAAGGTATACATTGGAACTGAGGCCCCTGCATCAAGCCAGAGCCCTAGCAAGGCTGCTGTGGCAGATTATATTTTCCAAAGATGGCCAAAAGAATATTTCTCAGTCCATGTGTTCTTACAGATACTTGCCCCACTGTCAAAAGGTGGAGTCTAATTCCTCTTCTCTTGAATCTCTTATGTCTCACTTATAACCAACAGAATGCAGAAGTGATGCTGCATGACTTCTGGGTCTAGGACACAAAAGATGATGTATCTTTCACTTCACTTGTTAGAACACTCATGCTGGAGGCCTGCGCAGCCATGTAAGCTGTCCACCTACCCTCAGGCCATCATGCTATGAGGAAGCTCAAATTATCCCATATGGAGAGACCACGTGAGAAGCCCTGAAACTATACATAGAGGGAGATACCTGGCCAGCTCCCATCTGCTCTTGCTGACCCCACACCCTACCTCACTTCTAGCTCCAATCACTGTATGACTATCACCACTCAAGGTCTTGATCCAGAACTGCCCAATAGAACCAGTATCCAATTTCTGACCCACATGGACCATGATATAATAAAATGAATTTATTTTATGTTTATTTATATGAGTTTAAGCCACTTAAGTTTTATAACAATTTGTTATACAGCAATAGCAACTGGTACCACCATTCTTTCAGTAAAAAATGGACTAAAAGCACCCTTTCCACTGGCTCATTGGAAATAGTTTCTTTGGAGAAATCAAAAGTCACAAGGGCTCCCTCCTGAGATTGTGGGCTATGAAAACCATTTAAACATGGATTGTTGGTTTTTTTTTTCATCACATGGCAATTGTTTTTCAGAAAATAAAGCTAACATGGACTCAACCAGAGCCAAGACATGGAGGGAAAGGGAGTCCCAAACACAATATTGGAGTACCTGGGTCCAACTATGCCTGCGTTTATAATTACATGAGTCCGTATATTTTTAGTTTGTCTGAGTTGAATTTTTGTTACTTCTAACTAAAAGGATCCTGACAGTTATAATTCTACTATTCCAGACCAGTTCATACCAAAGAGATGGGAAGTGGAAACAAGTTGGCCTATGGACTAGACTATTACACCGGTGGCTTAAATGAATCACACCTCCTAGATTCATGCTATTGTCCCCTCCCACATTGAGTCTGGGTTCAATCATATGAGTACCTGGTAAGTGTTTGCATTTTGAGGCTGGTCTTCTTGGAAGACTTTCTTCTAGAACCCAGCTGCTGCATGGCAGTCAAGGATACTCTGCTGCACAGAGAGGCCATGTGTAGAATTCCTAGAAGATTAGACAGAGATAGCCCATGTGGAAGAACACTGAGGTACCCCAGTCCAGCTCCTCACTGAATGTAGCCATGTAAGTGATACAGGCAATACCATGCAGAGCAGAAAAACTGCCCAGCTGAATACATCAACCTGTAGAAACATGAGAAATAATGAATTCTTATTGTTTTAACCAACTAAGTTTTGAGTAACCTGTTAGGCAGCAAAAGGTAACTGAAATAGCCAAGGATCAGAACCACCAGTCACTAGGTCTTAAACAGTTGCCCAAGATAGAGTGGCAGTGATATTCATTCATTCATTCATTCATTCATTGCAGCATTTAATGTCTGCTATGTGCTGATCAATAAGAAAAGTAAAGAGCCCAGGAAAAAGACTACAAATGGCAAGATAATGTGCACAGTAAATAAAGGATCTTACTTTAGAATTTGATGTTTATCTTTTTCAGAAGATTTAAAATGGTTTTGGCCTGTGAGGGAAATAACTTCTGAATATTCAATACTGACAACCAAATTTTCCAGCATAGAAATGGAGCTAGGGGCTATGTTTTAAGGCCACATCCTCCCAAGGTATATTCTAATTACCTATATTTATGGACAGATGAATTATTTCAAAGTTTAATGGAAACATACCTCATTGCAGTGAGAAACTAGTCATTATTTTCTGCCTTGAAATTTATTCCTTCACTGGGAGCATCTGACTCCCTGGATTTTACTTTTAGTTCCATCACTTGGTAGGTTTATGACCTTGGGGGCAGTATTAACCATTCCAAATTATGATTTCTCCATTTATTAACAGGCATAATAGCATATATCTTATATAGTAAGCCCTAAACTAAATATTATTTTTATAATCCTAGACGATTTCTGGATCATCAACTCTGTCTTAGAAAATCCATTTGCTTTTCTTTATTTGAAAGAAAATAGTGGTCATCTTGACTACCTAAGAGGAAAAAACCGGTATTCCTTCTTAGTATTAACTAACTTCATCCTTCCTTTTCACTCCATGCTTCGGGAAATTAAAGACTTTAGTAAAATGTTAATCTTGAGAAAATGTATTATTGTATTAAATAATTTTTATACCCACAAGCATTACCTTATTATATGATATCTGAAGGAGTCTGTGAAATATCTGAATTTGCTTAGTTTTATCAGAGGAAGGGGGAAGCAGGGAGAAAGAACTGGGCTCATCTTTTCCTTTTTGGAATAACACATAAGGGTGTAATTGATGAAGGAGAGAGCTCTGCTTTCGAGGGATTCAGGTTTGAGGAGTGAAGAGTAAATGCTTGCCACTTTGGGAAACTTTGGGAAGTTCTAATTTGCAGAAAATAGAAAGCCTCTATGTACCAAGAACATGGAAATCGTGGCCCCCAGTTTGGGTTTGGATTTTGCCACAGCTCTGCTTTGCTTTAACCTCCTGATCTTGTCAATTCATATCCTCAGGTTTGAGCACTTGAGGATACGGTATGTATTGTCCTGTGACCCCCTGTGCATTTGAATTATACTCTTACTCTTTAGAATGACAATGATAATTCTAATCACAGAACTGCAACAAGTAGTTCGAAGTAGGTATAAGCTGGAAAAATATATGAGAGACTCTTCAGCAACATTTTCTTCCTCGTCTGCTGAAAATATTGAAAATTTGGCACAGGTCAGGTATCTGTGGGAGGCCTGGGGAGCTTTGAATTTGGGACCTCATGCTGGGTTTTCTTGGTGTCTCTACTTGAAGATGCAGGTGATTGATGAAAACGCACACACACACACACACACATTATGGCTCTAATGACTTAATTCTTTCCTTAAAGCTCTTCAATTCCGTTCATAACAGCACTGACAAAAAGTGTAGCTCTTAGCAGAGCATAAAGCCCGGGGCATTGACTGAGAGGGCTCTTCTGCGAACTTCCTAAAACATCCCTGGATATACCTGAAGCGATTCATGAAGCTTTGCCCTCAGGAGCATTTGTGGGCTCAGGGATGAGATTTGCTGATTTTGTGGGCGTGCCTCACCCACCGTGCCTCCTTCCTCACTTCTCAGTGAGGAGATGTCGCATCAAAGACAATGAGACATGGGCCACTGCTGGTTGGCAAGTGGGTTGTAAGAAAAGGAGGTGCTATAAATACCCTAACCTAACAGGTTAGATTGGATTTCGGAGTAAGATATTGCTTCCATCCCCCCTCCTTCCCTCCCTCCTTTCTTTCCTTCCTCCCTCCCCCCTTCCCTCCCTCCTTCCTTCTTTATTTTCCACACATTTACTCAGCACCTCCTCTGTTTCTGACACTGTTGTTTGGGGCTTGGGGCATAAAGTAGTTCTCCTTTATTAGCGGTTTGGCTTTCCCCGGCTTCCGTTCCTGCCGCTAATCCCGCAAGGAAAGCCGGTCAGCCTCCTTCTGACGTCACAACGCCTGCAACATTCATTCTCCTCACGTCATCTCATCACATAGGCATTTTATCATCTCACAGAGTCCCATGAAGGGTAAGTGCAGTGCAGTAAGATATTTTGAGAGAGAGTGAGAGACCATATTCACATAACTTTTCTTACAGTGTATTTTTTTAAGTGTTCTATTTTATTATTAGTTTTTGTGGTCAATCTCTTACTATGCCTCATTTTAAATTAAACATCATATGTATGTATGTAGGGAAAAAACGTGTGTACAGGAAGAAAACAGTAAATACAGGGTTCCGGCACTATTTGCGGTTTCAGGTATCCGCTCCGCGTCTTGGAAGGTATCCCTCAGTGGATAAACAGGGACTGTTGTAGTGGGAAGATGCTTTCGTAGGGGAAGGTGAATATTAAAACAAGTAATTCCAATAAAGTGGGATTATCATTATGGTAAGGGAGGGGGTCGTAGTGTTTTTCATTTGGCCAGAACATTTGTGTTTTTTACTCTGATGGCATTCTTCACATTGTGTCTGAAGCTTCAGTCTCCCTTCTTGGTTTTGCTCCCCTAGAAGGTCTCATTTAGCGTGGTATCCTCACACCCAGCCTGGCATTTAGAGCCTAATGAGAATTTTTTGAATTAATATATGCTCTATAAATATTGTTGAACAAATATTTTATTCAGCTTTTTATATCCATTGTCCTGAACATATGGTTAGCACATAATAAATATTAGTCAATGAAATGATAGTCATCTCTTTTTTTAATAATGTGGTTTTATTTATTTATTTATTTATTGATTGATTCATTCATTCATTTAAAAAGTAATCTCTATGCCCAATGTGGGGCTTGAACTCATGACCTTGAGATTAAGAGTCACATGTTCTACTGATCCAGCCAGCCAGGCACCCCCTAGTCAATTAAATGAATGAAGAGTCATGGTATTATAAACAGCAGTTTTTGTGGAGAAAAAATACTGACTGAGGATGGAAGTGGATTTGGGGATTAAGACCTACTTCTGCCATGTATTAAGCTGTAGTTACTGGAGCCAAATACAACCTCTCTGGGCTTCTGATTCCTTATTTGTGAGATGAATGTAACAGTGCCTGTCCTGCCTCCTTCTCAGATTGGTCGTCAGCGTCCAATGCGTAACGTATGTGAAGTGCTGTGAAGCACTGTGTACATCTCGCCATTCAGCACGTGCTTGCTCCAAGAAAAGGAGGGACTTTCAGTACAAATAAGGGACCAGCATCACTTTTCTTTGAGAAGCTCTTGGAAGGTAGGGTGCTTCCATCTGAAATACCATGCTTCTTGCTATGCTTTTTATTATTACAAATTCTTTCTCAACCTCCTTCTTCCCTAAATATGAAAAGAAACAGCGTCATTCTTTTATACTTTTTCCCTTGGCATTTTATATTGAAAAATGTCAAACTTAGAGAAAAGTTGAAAAAAATTGTAGTGAACACCTTATACCTTTTATCTAGGTCACCAGTTAATCTTTTGCCATATTTTCGTACTCTCTTCTGTCTGTCTCTGAGTATATATGTGTGTGTGTCTGTCTCTCTCTCTCTCTATATATATATAGTAATAAGTTTCACACAGCATAACACTTTACCTCTAAATATTTCAGCATAACATCCTTGTATAAACACAATACAGTTATCACACTCAAGAAAAGTAATTTAGGTAAATTAATTAGATATCATTACTTAATATACATTCTATATTCAAATTTCTGTAATTATTCGAGTATGTACTTTATGGCTGTTTTTTTTTTAAAGATTTTATTTATTTATGTGACAGAGAGACAGCCAGTGAGAGAGGGAACACAAGCAGGGGGAGAGGGAGGGGAAGAAGCAGGCTCCCAGCGGAGGAGCCCGATGTGGGACTTGATGCCGGAACACCGGGATCACGACCTGAGCTGAAGGCAGACGCTTAAGGACTGCGCTACCCAGGCGCCCCTATGGCTGTTTTTGTTTTTTAAACCAAGAATCATGCACTCATGGCAGCATGAGGACTCATGTAGGATAGAGGCTAAAATGTTGTGGGGGCATGACAGTCTTTACTGACTTTGGAAACTTGGTCTGAAGTCAGCCTTGGTAGAGACCATTTACTGTATTTTATCTATGCCTTTTAAATCAGAAGTGACTTTCCTGGTGATAGAACTTGAGTTCTGAAGCTTGTAGTACTGGCCAGACAGGACAGGATCGAATCCTGGGAACTAAATAGTAAAACAGGGAGAGAGTGATGTTCATGGGTAGATTACCCTGCCAGCCAGGTAGGTAGGCTATCAGAGGTGAGAACCTCTTCAAGTGAGAACTGTGTTTAGGCACGAAGATTTCATGAGCTATGAGGATGCTGGTGTGTGTGGGTAGAGGAGATAATGGGGGAGTCTGAGAACTGGTGATACCTGGACACCAGGAAGGCAGATAAACAACAGGTGTCAAGAGCATCTGGCAGCAGGTAGCATAGTCTCCAGACAGGTCCCCAATCTCAGAGTTTAGGGTGGATACTGGAACTCAGAACAGAATAAATCAGAAACACAATAAAAAACCCAGGGGCTCAGAGCTAGAGGATGATGGCCTCAAAGGCAGTATTATTGGGAATCTGCTTTCCTACACTTTACACACCATGAGGCAGCCATTGTCCTCATTTTATTAATGTGGAAACAGCCATAGAGAGGTTAAGGAATTTGCTCAAGACCACAGAGTGGCATAGCAAGGATTCTAATACAGTTTGTCTGACTCCAAATCCAGGGTTCTTAACCATAATTCCTTGTATTATGGTCCCTGGCGCAAAGAGTTTAGCATCTGGAGAAAAATATGCTTATAGTTAAGAAAACTATAGTGGGATTGGTTTGCCGAGGGGTGATAGAAATGGAGACTAAGAAACCTGAATCTCACTTGGCTCTGAAGAGTCAAGGGCTACTGCTCACTTGGGTATCCAGCACAGGACTCTTGGCTTCCTCCCCACTCCCCCGAATAAATAATGGTATCTTGATAGGAAAAACCAGAGGATGTGGCTGGTGAGTCAAGTCCAGTCAGATCAGCAATGAGGCACATCTCTTGTTCATGGCAGGGCTCTACAGCCAAAACGTCAAGGGTGGAGAATCAGGCTGAGGGGAAAGGCAGGGGGTGGTCTGAGAGGTAAAAGAGGAATGGAGTAGAGGTCTAAAGGATCTGGATGGGCTGGCAGGTGTGTGTTGCTCCTCAGGTATGGATTTCTCGTTCTCGTGGCACTAAATCTAAAGGATCACAGGTCTGGTTGATTCGGAAAGGTGGTAAGTCAAATGGGCTTGACAGTATGTGTATTAATTATCTCCTTAATTCATCTATTCCTCTATCAACTCATTCATTTATTCAGTTAGTGCTAAATGAGCACCTAATATTGAAATCAAGCTCTGTGTAGGCCTCTAGGGTTGCAATGATGAAAAAAATGCGGTCTCATGTCCCAGTCCCCATGGAGCTTATAGTGTAGTAAGGGAGGTAGATTTAGTCACATAGTAGGAACAAAGCTGAAACTACAGCTGTGGCAAGTAAGAAAGCTGGGGAATTTAAACCTCAGTATTTCTTTAAAATTTAGAGACAATCTTTATATAATGCATGATTATTCTATATACCACTAATAAAAAAAAAATCATCCACAATGGAAACCCTAAAAGGGAATGCCACCTTTAGCTCACGTACCAAGGGCTGTCCTGCTCAATAAAAGGGTAAATGAGGAAAAAATGATCTCACAGTAAGGAACAGCAAGGAAACTTGCTGGTCTCAACCTTAGCACGGGGTGGTAGGAGGAAAATAAAACTCCCCTAAGAATTCCAATGCCAAGTCAGTACTAAAGGTTTGCAATCTGAATTCACTTCGATACTGTGTCCAAAAAACTCAAGCAGAGAATTTAAAGGGGTTTCAAGTTGGTAGTTCCCTGAGATGACTGGTAGAAGCAAGTACAAATCTTGCTGGAAGAATTTGACTTTAATCTGGGCCAGCAGTGATTGGGAGACTCCATTTACTTGTAGGACACACTCTCATGCTTAAGGGGAAAGAAACATGCATCACTGACTTGATGAAACATGGTAATCAGGGAGGTGTGGGTGGCTTTTCTGATACACTGATGCTTGGACTGACATTGAGATCTGAAGGACGCAAAAGCTTTACCTTGGGGAAGAGGGTGGGAAGAACATTCTAGTTGAAGGCATGAGCACATGCAAAGGGCCTGCAGAAGGGGGGAGGTACACAGAACTGGAGAGGCCTGGGATGCTGGAGCAGCGAAGGCGGGAATGTGGTGGGGAGCAAGGCTGGAGGACAAGGCTCAGGTGAGGCCGTGCAGGCCTGTGGAAGCCACATGAAGGACTTTTGTCCAGATCTTAAGAGAAATGGGGAGCCTAAAAGGTTTTTTGAAAGGAGAGATTGAGAGGATCACACATGAGTTTAGAAACAATGGTTTTGGCTGCAGTAAGGAAAATATATTGAGAGTGAATAGAAGCCTAGTGAGTGGTGCTCATACTCTAACCTTGAGATGGGACTTTTTACTTTGCAGAAAAGATAACTGGCTGAGGCCCACTTTGGACTTTATTGTCTGGAAAAGAATAATCCTCAGACATGGCAAGTTTAGAGAGTGTCACCATACCAGGAGGTCTGTAGCTGATGGGTGGTGTCCTGGGGAAGGACCTGGTAGAGTCTAAAGGTGGTGGTTTGGCTTTCTCATAATATATCTTATAACACGTTACTTGCCTTTTTTTTCTTTTTTTGGTCCCTAAGCGAGCTGCCCCAAAGCCATACAGTTAAAGGATTTTCGCAGTGCAGATGATAATGCTTTTCTTAAATCTCATCTGTCTTATTTTTTAATAAAAATCTGCTGTAGTTCAATAACTGGAGCTTGCTCTATACCAAGAAACACAGGGTGTGGTCTCAATAGTTGATTTTGCTGTAGTTGGTCTTTTTGCAGATGCCCTGTCTCTGGCTTTTTGTGAAGAGTATTTTATCTTTAAGCTCTAAATATAGTGTTAGAAAAAAGTGACTTCAAACACCTATAAGAGATTAAAATATGCTCTTCTGTTTTTAAGATTTGCTTTATAAATAAGCATAAAATTATATAAACATGCATTAACGGATCATGTGGTACATTGTGGGGTTTTATTTAGAAATTATTTTTTTCCCATTTTCTTTTTAACTTGCTTCCCTCCATCACCTAGCTTTCCCAGACCATGACTCTGTGCCACTCCCCACTAGTAACCTATTAAATTTATTTTTGTTGTTTAAATAAAACTTATGTTGTGCTGATATGAGCTGGGCATATTCGAAGCACTTGACACACTTTAGGAATCTGGTGAACCCCGTGGCTTTTTCTCACAATAATTTTTAAAATGCATAACATAAAATATATAGGATTATAAAGTAAATTGTATTAAAATAAAGTTATCAAATCTTAAAAATATCAATACATACAATACTTAACACATTAAATAGATGTAGTGTTAGGTCAATTAACTGTCATATTTCAAAGTAATGATGAGTATGAATGATATTTTAAGATACTTGTAACATCTCTGATGTGACATGAAAATATCTATAACACAACCATAGGTACTGCAAATAATATTGAGGTTTGTTGCCTACATTTGTAATCAAAGGAAGTGCTAAATTTTAGTTTGATGTGAAAAGAAAGTGTAATTTTTTTGTATCAGGTTTGTGCTCCAACCCCCAAGTTAAGATAACACCTTTTGTTTGAGGAATTCCATTTCTGCTAAATGAACAAAGTATTTTGTGTTCTGTATGTTCAAAGCTCATTAGAATATAGTTCAGTATTCAGGGAAATAAAGGTTTATGTTTACCATACTGGTACAGGAACAAATAGGAATTGCAAAGGGTATAGGGAGCTTATATGCTACCACAAAGAACATCCTATAATGGGACGTAGTGGGACCTCCACATCATGTTAACTTGACTCTGGGCTGCAAGATTGGTTTAAAATAATATGAAATACAGGGCACCTGGCTGGCTTAGATGGTAGAGTATGTGACTCTTGATCTTGGGGTCATGAGTTTGAGCCCCATGTTGGGGGTAGAGTTTACTTAAAAAAAAAAAAAAGAATCGATTTGAAAAAAAAAATGAAGTAAAGGAAGAAAAAAAGTCCTGAAAAAATATTGGTAAAATTAATTTCAAGTACAAAAGAGAGATGGACATACTGAATTCTCATAGACTGTGTTTTCCATATACTTTGAAAAAAATCTGAAGATGTCAGTGCCTTTATATCACACATTAAAAAAAAAATATGCCACACTGGAGTTGAGAGTTCAGCTGCAAGTTTCACAGATGCTGCCCAAGGGAAAAAGCAATTCCAGGGAAGGGAAGAGAGGGGGAGCAGCCTCCAGGAGTGACAGTTCTGACAAGAAGACTCACGGTCCCACAGGTGGTGGCAATGGAGTAAAGGTCAGACACATTCAGTGAGAAAAACATGGAAAAATTATGGAAGCCATGGAAAAGTTAAAGTCTGGAATGAGATTCAATGAAGTGGCTGCACAGTGTAGTGAAGATAAAGCCAGCCAAGGGGACACTTGGGTTGGATGACCAGAGATTCCATGGTGGGACCATTTCAAGAAGAAGCATTTGCCTTGCTTGTGAGTGGGCTGGCTAAACCTGTGTTTACGGACCCTCCGGTTAAGATAAAATTTGGATATCATATTATTATGGTTAAAGGGAGAAAATAAAATTGTACAAAAGACTAAAAAAAAAAAATGCCACTCTGGGAGGCTCAGATTCCATCCTTGATGAAAGAGGCAGGTTTGTTCTGTCAGTCAAAAAGTTGATGATAGTGGCGAACAGAGTGATGATATCTTCTGGGTAGGGCAACTCAATTTCATTTCCATCTGAGGGAGTGAGTGAGCCCTTCACATCCTTTGACTGTATTGTAAGAAGACTTGGCCTCAAATCACCCACTTGATGTTTTAGACATAGATCCTTTTGCTTGGTCACTGGAGAAGCCCGACAACTCTCCTTTAAGCAATGGCTTTCAAACTTTTGTGATTATGGTACCCAATAAATATTGGGTTTTATATTGAGAGCTAGTACACATAAACTCTCATAAATATTGCAGACTTCATGAAACAACACTGACCTTTACCATGTGGAATGAGCTGATATTTTCGGGGGGGGGCAGAAAGAGAGGGAAAAGCAGATTCTGTGCTAAGCACATGGCTCAAATTGGGGCTCAACTTGGGGCTTGACTTGGGTTTCAATCTTACGATCCTGAGATCATGACCTGAGCTAAAATCAAGAGTCGTAGGCTAACCAACTGAGCCACCCAGGTATCCTCTTGGCAAACCTTCTTTTTTTTTTTTTTTTTTTTTTTTTTAAATTTAATTTTATTATATTATGTTAATCACCATACAGTACATCCCCAGATTCCGATGTAAAGTTTGATGCTTCATTAGTTGCGTATAACACCCAGTGCACCATGCAATACGTGCCCTCCTTACTACCCATCACCAGTCTATCCCATTCCCCCACCCCCTCCCCTCTGAAGTCTTCAGTTTGTTTCTCATAGTCCATAGTCTCTCATGTTTCATTCCCCCTTCTGATTACCCCCCTTTTCTTTATCCCTTTCTTCCCCTACCGATCCTCCTAGTTCTTATGTTCCATAGATGAGAGAAATCATAGGATAATTGTCTTTCTCTGCTTGACTTATTTCACTTAGCATTATCTCCTCCAGTCCTTGGCAAACCTTCTTAAAAGAGAATCTGCATTGCTCCTTTCCCAGGGTCCACGCCCTTGTGAACATGCTTCTTACACAACTACTCTAATGAATGAAGCTATTCTTTCAAAAGTTATCAAAATTTTAAAGTGACTAAAGTTTATGCCTCAAAACTTTTCATTACGGAAAATTTCAAAACTATACAAAAGTAATGAAATTAGTATAATGAACTTCCATATATTCATCAGCCAGCTGCAACAGTCATCAACATATTGCCATTCTTGGTTTCTTCATCCTTCCTACTCCCATGACTTTTTTTCTTAATTCACATTCACTTTAACTTCGTTGAAATAGTTCTCTAAATTCTGTGAACTTTTATAAAAGAGTTTACACTATTTGGTCACATCTGCTAAAATTAAACAAATGCCCACGCGATGATCCAGTAATTCCAATCCTATCCAGCAGAGAAATTAGTACACATGTCTACAAAAAGATATACAAGGATGATCACAGAAGTTTTATTCGACACTGTAAGTACTTGTATCAGCCTAAATGTCTATCAGTAGGAAAATGGATAAACAAAATATAGTATATTCGAGCAGTGGAATTCTGTTCTGCATGAGAAGAAATACTGAGGCATGCAGCAATCTGGGTGAGTCACTAACACAAAGAGTCCATGCTGTGGGATTCCATTTAGATAAATTTCAATAATACGAAAAAGTAATCCATGGTGTAAGAATTGCAGTTCATTCTAGTAGAAATGGTATTGACTGAGAACAGGCAAGAGGGAATCATTTCAGGTGTTGAAATGTTCTCTATTTTGATCTGGGTGGTAGACATACAAGTATATTAATTTAGCCTGTTCTTTCACATAATTTAAATGGAATCTTGCAGGTTTTATTCTCCCCCCCAATATTTCTTATTTTTGATATCAATTTTTTATTTACATTGTAGTAGTTAGCATATAGAGTAATATTGGTTTCAGGGGTAGAATTTAGTGATTCATCACTTACATATAACACCCACTGCTCATCACAACAAGAGCCCTCCTTAATCCCTATTACCCATTTAGCCTATCCTCCCCACCAGCAACTCTTAGTTTGTTCTCTATTGTTAAGAGTCTCTTATGGTTTGCCTCCCTTTCTTTGTTCCCCCTTCCCCTAAGTTCATTTGTTTTGCTTCTTAAATTCCACACGAGTGAAATCATATGGCATTTGTCTCTTGCTGACTGACTTATTTCACTTAGCATTATTACTGTAGCTCCATCCATGTTGTTGCAAATGGTAAGATTTCATTCTTTTTTGACAGTTGAGTAATATTCCATTGTATATATACACCACCTCTTCTTTACCCACTCATCAGTTGATGGACATTTGGGCTCTTTCCATAATTTGGCTATTGTTGATAATGCTGCTATCAACATCCAGGTGCATGTGCCCCTTTGAATCAGTATGTTTGTATCCTTTGGGTAAATACTTCTGAGTAAGAGACAGGCAGAGCTAGGTAGGGAGAGACAGATAGGGGGCTATGGGATCAGGCTCACAAAATACCCAAAAATGTGGAGGTGTGAGGAAACCAGAGATAAGGAAACAGCTCAGACCATCCTGTCCCAGTGGTCAAAGGTGGGGTCTTGTTACAACAGCTACTTGCAACTAACAAAGAATTCCCAGACCCTAAAAAGGAAGTAAGCCATTGAAGGTGTTATCACTAGTCCTAACTCAATGGTTCTATCAATAGAGATGTTAAAAAGATTTAAATTCCCTGGTTAGCTCTCTACAAAAGACCAACCCTTAAAGCCCTCAGTGACAACCCTGTCCGGACCCCTCTCACTCTTGAGGGCTTTTTCTGTATCCTCACTTAATAAAACTCTCTCACTTTACTCATTCTCCTTTGTCCACGAGTTTCACTCTTGGACTCCCTGAGACAAGACCTAGCTCTCCTGCTTTACCTCATATTGCAATTGCTGGATCGTAGGGTATTTCTGTTTTTATCTTTTTGAGGAACTTCCATACTGTTTTCTTTTCTTTTTTTTAAGTTTTTTTAAAATTTAAATTCAGTTAATTAACATATATTGTACTATTGGTTTCAGAGGTAGAGTTCAGTGATTCATCAGTCTTATATAATACCCACTGTTCATTATATCACATGCCCTCCTTAATGTCCATCACCCAGTTACCCCATCCCCTCACCCCCCTCCCGTCCAGCAACCCTCAGTTTGTTTCCTATGAATAAGAGTTTCTTACGGTTTGTCTCCCTCTCTGGTTTCGTCTTGTTTTATTTTTTTCTCTCTTCCCCTATGGTCCTCTGTTTTGTTTCTTAAATTCTACGTATCATTGAGATCATATGATAATTGTCTTTCTCTGATTGACTTATTTCACTTAGCATAATACCCTCTAATTCCATCCATGTTGTTGCAAATGGTAAGATTTCATTTTTTGATGGCTGGGTGGTATTCCATTATATATATATATATATATATATATATATATATATACCGCATTTTCTTTACCCATTCATCTGTTGATGGATCTCTGGGCTCTTTCCATAGTTTGGCTATAGTGGACAATGCTGCTATAAATATTGGGGTGCAGGTGCCCCTTCATCACTACATTTGTATCTTTGGGGTAAATCCCTAGTAGTGCAATTGCTGGGCCATAGGGTAGCTCTATTTTCAACATTCTGAGGATACTGTTTTCCAGAGTGGCTGCACCAATTTGCATTCATGCAGGGTGTATTCTTTGATCACAGAAGTCAGAACTTTATCTGGGATGTGGTTATAGAGGTGGATGATATGTAAAAAAGCATCAGTTGTGAGCTTAAAACTGTATACTTTATGTATCTATGAATTTAAGGTTTTTTTTTTTTAGGGTTTTTTTGTCAGGGTTGTGGCTGACAATTAATGTTATAGTCAGCTTCTGAGGATAAAGCCTTACGCTTTAAGCTCCCCAGAGCAACTAGTCAGTTTATATCCTGAATCTTCTTTATGAATGTATTTCATCTGTAATAGTCATTCATAGAATGTAGTGATCATTGGATTAGAATATCAAAATGGAGGAGTAGAGTTAATGCTTGAAACAGGACTAAGAGCCACGCAAAGTGATTTGTAGTTAAGTACGCAATGAGTATCAAAGAGAGGAGAATCCCAGGACAGTTGCAACAGTTTCCCCTCCCTAGGTCAGGGAGGTGGGGTTTACAGGTTGTGGCTCAGGTGGGAAGAACACATTGATGTAACAGAACTAGTTCTCCATTGGAAGTCCTGCCATTTCTGTTCATTTGCAAGGTCTTTCATGGTGCCCCTCTGTGACATCTCATCTAGACTTTCATAGCCACCTTCGTAAGAGCCACACCTGCAGGGGCTGCAGGCAGAATAGCAGACAGTCATTGCCTGCTTAATGGCCTCCCAAAGGCAAACACTTTTTTACCACCCTGGAAGCCAGGTTCAGTGCTCAACCTTCTATTTTTTATTCTGCTGTTTTCACCTTTAGTGACATTATTGTGGGGGTTTTCACTTATTTCTACTTACAAATGGGCATTCGGATGAAATGCACCTGTCTCTGCACAGCAGACCCTTCACAGAAGTTTGAACTGGCTGGTTTGTAAGGCAGCATCATCTCATGGGCACAAGACAGAAAGGATGTTGCAGAAACATATCCTGAGTATTGGTCCAGGTGTTTTGTTCGCCAAGTCTGTTATCTGGAGGAGACAAGACAGTAGCTCATTTATTTATGTAGGAACTGGAATTCTTCCCTTACATGTCATGGAATTTAGCAATGACCCCCCTTCCTATTTTCTACCTGCCTAGCTGCTTAATGGAGTCATTCGTGTTTATGCAAACATTTTTATTACTTTCAAATTATATATTTAATAATGTGTTTAACAAGTAATATATGAATATGGTTTAAAAAAATCATACAGTATAAGTGTGTCCAATGAAAAATTACTCTCCTTCCAGCTCTTGACCTTTGTGCCTGTCTTTTTTCTTTTGGACAATCATGATGACTAGTTTCTTTTTTAATTTTTATTTATTTATTATTTTTATTTTTATTTTTTTTGGTGACTGGTTTCTTTTGCAGCCTTCCACAAATATTCCCAGTATATACAAGCATCTCTATATAGCTGCCCTTAGTCATGTTTATTTTGGTAATCTAAGTTTATCAACTTAATTGAAATATGTATGTAAAGATACTTTATCAGTGAATATACGCCAACATTTGAAAATCTGCTAAAGTCATTCTTAAACTTCAAATGTGTTGGCTTTTTCCATCTATACTGATTCTTCTATTTGTTCTAAAAAAGGTCATTGAATACACAGGCAATTATCTGGAAATTTTTTGTCAGACTTTGAGCCATCCAAACCTCCATTGTAGGCCCCTACAGAGAGAATATGCCCAGCATGGAACTCAGCAGAGTCTAGAGTTCCTGGAGGTTAAACATTTCTACCTTAGGTAGAATTAAGTGGTAGCTGAGGATGGAAGTGAATGGTAAAAAAAGAAAAATAACCCTTTTCTAAACTCTAGAACACCAACTCTTCTTAAAAACTTTTTCATGTAATGTGTTATGATGAGCGCTGGGTGCTATGTAAGACTGATGAATCACAGACCTGTACCCCTGAAACAATACATTACATGCTAAAAAAACCAAACATATATCAACAACAAAATAAAACCTCTTTCATGTAACTGGGCAATCCTTCACTGAATGCTCTCTGTGAACTCATCGACTCTGTTGGCTTCTCATACACATCATATCTGATCTGCGTAACAACTCTTTTTTATCATTGCCAATTTGCAGAAGAAGGATTTTATAGAAATAATTTCTGCTCATTGTCACAGAACTAGAATATAATTTGAGCTGAGTCAGGGTCTGAATCCTAGTTGTCTTTATCCTAAAGCTCATTTCCCCCTACTTGGTGCTGACATTCATGCATAGCTTTACCAGTTTCCAAAGCAACTAAGGTCTAGCCTGTTTCATGTTGGAAAATCAACATAGGGTTAAGAGTTAATGGATGATATTTTAAGTTTTGAAAAAGAATCTAGCAGTGGGGGAAACATGAAATTTCATAATGCTGAGTGAAGCATTTGATCACTTCTTGCCATCACACCCGTGCCTGCCCATTCCTATCTGATATTTTCACCTTAAGGCTGTACAAGGTTCAGGACATATTTTGGACCCTTGTGTTCTGGTTGGAGATATTTAGGTAACAAAGGTCTAGGTAACAGGGATCAGTGTACTTTTCAGTCAGTTTGTATAAGATTGTTAGATGAGGCAGTCTCCAACCTTGGGAAGCCTAATGAAAGACCTGACTCTCCTGCTTTTACTTTGTCATGGAGACTTAACTTGCTTTTATTATTTGTAAATATTTATAAAGTCCAAATTTGAGGCTCTAATTTGCTTAGAGTGTTTCTTTTTATAACTTTTTATTTTCAAGTAATTTGAGACATCAAAAAAGGTAGAGTAATAGGGGCGCCTGGGTGGCGCAGTCATTAAGCATCTGCCTTCGGCTCAGGGCGTGATCCCGGCAATCTGGGATCGAGCTCCACATCAGGCTTCTCCGTTAGGAGCCTGCTTCTTCCTCTCCCACTCCCCCTGCTTGTGTTCCCTATCTCGCTGGCTGTCTTTCTCTGTCAAATAAATAAATAAATAAAATCTTTAAAAAAGAAAGCTATAGTAATAGTTCAAAGAGCCCCCTTTACCCTTCACGGAGGTTTTCCTAACGATAACAGATTATGTAATAATAATAATAATAATAATGCCATTATCTAAACCAGGAAATTAACATAGGCATAATTTATATAGTACAGACCTTTTTCTGGTCCAGGATGTCATCCAGGACCCCACATTGCATTTAGTTGTTTTGTTTCCCTTATCTCCAGTCTGTGACAACGTGTGTGTGCGTGTGTGATTGTCTTTTGTAACCTTGACGACACTTTTTAGGATTCCTGGTCAATTATGTCATAGAATATCCCTTGGTGTTTGTCTGATATTTTTTCATGATTTGATTGAGATTATGCATTTCTGACAAGAAAACCATAGAAATGATGTGTCTTTCTTAG
Organism: Ailuropoda melanoleuca; assembly: GCF_002007445.2. Lineage (NCBI taxonomy): Eukaryota > Metazoa > Chordata > Mammalia > Carnivora > Ursidae > Ailuropoda > Ailuropoda melanoleuca. Next base: position 21,667,762 of record NC_048223.1, on the reverse strand, counting down.
TGTGTCATGCTGGGAAGTATAGGATATTGATATGTTTTATTAATTGGTGGTATTAACTTTGATCACTTGGTTAAAGTAGTGTCTTGCAGGTCTCTGTACTGAAAAGTTACTATTTTCTTTTTTGTAATTAGTATCTTGTGGGAGACATTTTGAGACTATGGGCTTGTTCAACTTTGATTTTAGGTTTATGGCTCCCTTCCAGCATAAGCCAAAAGAGTTCTGCACTGGGTATTGGGGCCAAAGCCTAATAATAACCATGGTTTCCCTCGGTGCATGTATTTTCCTAAGATACTATGATGGGGAGAAGTAGCTGGTCTGGGCAGGATTTGAATGTTCCCAAGTTTCTTGGTTTAACACTATCTTCTTATCACTCTTTCCAATTCCCAAAGGACTTTTAAGGTTTAGTCAAAATAATGGACCTTTAGGAAGTAACTTGAATTTTGTGGACCTTGGTTTATTCACCTATTTAGGTAGATAGCACAAAAACTTCAAAGCCCTCTTATCTTAGTCATTCTCTTTGCCAGTGAGAAATTAAAAAGGAACTTTCCCAACCCACCTCAACCCCTCCACCTATCTAGTCCTATTCATCTTTCATGTCCCAGCTCAAATATCATTCTTAGGGAAGTCTTCTGTGACACCACAGCTTAGGGTAGCTGCCTGATCAGTCATACTCACAGCACCCTTCTGCAACGCTCATTATTATACATGTAACAACTTGTTCAAAGACAGCTGTCTTGCTACATTGTAAGCACTGTGTCTGGTTTACTTTGATATCTGGCTTTTAGCACTATGCCTATTACCTAACAAGCACTCAAATATAGGTGTTACATGGATAGAAATGTGACATGGAATCGGACAATCTTGAAAAAGGGCAAGAAAGCAAAAAATAAAAAGCAATAGCTATTATGGGAGGCTGAATTATTCTCCTTCCCCTGCCCTTGATCTCTGGAACCCATGAATGTTATTTTATATGACAAACGCACTTTGCAGATATGATTAAGTACTTTGAAATGGGAGATGACTGGGTGGGCCCTAAATGTAATCACAAGCATTCTTATAAAAGGGAGGTACAGAGAAATTTGACCACAGGAGAGAAGAAGGTGATGTGATGATGGGACAGAAGATTGAGTGATGTGGTTTGAAAGTGGAGGACGGGGCACAAGCCAAGGAATACAGGTGGCCACTAGAAGCTGGAAAAAAAAAATCAATGAAATAGATCTTTCTCTCAGAGGCTATAGATGGAGCCAGCCTTATGACATAGTGACTGTGGCCCTGATCTTGGACTTCTGGTCTCCAGAACTGTAAGAGATAACCTTGTGCTGTTTTAAGCCACTAAATTTCTGGTGATTTGTTACTGGGGCAATAGGAAACTAATACGGGTATTAAAAAAAAAAAGAAGAATGTATCAAAATCTGAAAAAAGGAACAAAGGTATAATCAGAATACTAAGAACATGAAAACAAAATAATTCATAAAAGTAAAACATTAAATTAATTCTAAATATATATTAACTAAGATAGCAAAGGCAGCATACCACAGTTGGCTCAGGGCAACATTGTTGAGGCACTGAAACAACATCTTTCTGAAAATCATGGGAGTGCTGTCTGTCTGCATGCCCACATGCCACAGAAGAGCTTTGCACGTCTGCCAAATGGTGCGTGGCAGACTTGTTTGAGGAATTCTCACTGAATTTGGAGACCTCAGTACATCCTAGTAGTGTCATAATTTTAATTTGTGAATGCCAAGTTTTTATAAATTCATAATAACTATGAATTACTATGTTATTAAGCCATATAAAAAAGTATGTATAATTCCACATTACTTTCTCCTGGGAACATAGCATCAGTGTTTGGCTCTAGGAAGACCCAGTAGTGGGCCATAGACTATGATTAGAGTTACACTGGACAGAATGATTCCTCTCTTTTTTTCTCCAGCTTTATTGATATATAATAGACACGTAACATTGTGTAAGTTTAAGGTGTACAATGTGATGATTCAATACACGTATATATTAAGAAATGTTTACCACAATAATGTTGTTAACACATCCTTCACTTTACATAATTATCATTTTATTGTTGATAAGGTGAGAATATTAAAGCTCCAATATCACAGCAACTTTCAAGTATACGATATGGTATTGCTAGCCGTAGTTACCATGCTGTACCTTAGATCTTTAGAACATACTCCAGAACATCTCATAGCTGAAAATTTGTACACTTTGTCCAAAATCTCCCCATTTCTCCCTCCCCTCAGGCCTTGGCAACCATCATTCTTCTCTCTGTTTCTATGAGTTTGATATTTTTAAATTCCATGTAAGTGAGATCATACAGTATTTATTTTTCTCTGTCTGACTTATTGCACTACACATTATGCCCTCAAGGGACCATCCACATTGTTACAAATGGCAGGATTTTCCTCTTTCTCATAGCTGAATATTATATATACATATAATATATGCTACATATATGCTACATATATTATATATGCCACATTTTCTTTGTCTGTTCATCCCTAGATGGACACTCAGGTTGTTTCCATATCTTGGCTATTGTGAATAATGCTGCAATCAATGTGGGATTGCAGAATTCTGAAGATAGCAATTTCATTTCCTTTGGATATATACCTAGAAATGAGATTGCTGGATCATATGGTAATTCTGCTTTTGATTTTTTGAGGAAACTTCATACTGTTTTCCATAGCGGCTGCACCAATTTACATTCCCAGCAACAGTGCATCAGGATTCCTTTTTCTCTACATACTCATTTGTTATTTTTCTGCTTTTGATAATGGCCATTTTAACAGGTGTAAAGTGATATCTCATTGTAGTTTTGGTTTGCATTTCCCTAATGATTAGTGATGTTGAACATCTTTTCATGTACATGTTGGCCATTTGTATGTCTTTATTTTTTTCTTAGAGAAATGTCTATTCAACTCCTCTGCCCAATTTTAATTAGATTGTCTTCTTGCTATTGAGTTGTAGAAGTTGTTTTATATTTTAGATCCCAGTCCCTTATTATATATATGGTTTGCAAATATTTCCTCCATTCTGTAGGTTGCCTTTTCATTTCGTTGGTGGTTTTCTTTACTGTGCTGAAGCTTTATAATTTGATGTCGTCTCACTTGGTTTTTGGTTTTGTTGCCACATCCAAAAAATAATGGCCAAGACTGATGTCAAGGAGCTATATCCCAAAGTTTTTTTTCCAAGGAATTTTATGATTTTAGACCTTAAATTTAAGTCTTTGATCCATTTCAAATTCATTTTTTGAGTGATGTAAAATAGAGGTCTAATTTCATTGTTCTGCCTGTGGTTATCCATTCTTCCCAACACTATTTGTTGAAAAGACAATCCTTACCTCATTGAGTATTCTTGATTCCTTGTCAGATATTAGTTGACTATAATTGAGGGTTTATTTCTGGGCTCTCAATTCTGTTCCATCGGTCTATACATCTATATTCCAGTTCTGTACTGTTTCGGCTACTATAGCTTTATAATACAGTTTGAAATCAGGAAGTGTGATACTTCCAACTTTGTTCTACCTCAGGATTATTTTGGCTGTTTAGGGTATTTTGTGGTTCCATACAAATTTTAGGATGGTTTTTTTCTATTACTTTGAAAAATACCATTGGAAATTTGGTAGGGATTGCAGTGAATCCAGATAGCTTTTGATAGCAATCTATGGACATTTTAACATTATTAATTCTTCTAATCCATAAATATGAGATTTCTTTCTATTTTTTTGTGTCATCCTGCATTTCTTTCATTAAATCTTCTAGTTTTTGGTGTATAGATCTTTTATCTCCTTGGTTGCACTTATTCCTAAGTGTTTTACTGCTTATGATGTTATTGTAAATGATATTGGTTTTTAAATTTTTTTTCAGATATTATTTGTTAGTGTATACAAATACAACTGATTTCTATATGTTGATTTTGTGTTCTGAAATTTTACTGAAGTTGCTGAGTGGTTTTAACAGTTTTTGGGTGGAGTCTTTAGTATTTTCTCTATATAAGATTATATCATTTGCAATAAAAGACAATTTTATTCTTTCCTTTCTGATTTGGATGTCTTTTATTTCTTTTTCTTGTCTAATTGTTCCAGCACTTTGTTTAAAAGGAGTGGTGAGTGTGGGCACCCTTGTCTTGTTACTGATTTTAGAGGAAAAGCTTTCAACCTTTCACCATTAGTATGAGGCTAGCTGTGGGCTTGTCATAAATGGCTTTGTTATTTGCTATGTATTCCCTCTATACCCAATTTGTTGAACATTTTTAATGAAAGGATATTATATTTTGTAAAATGCTTTTTCTGCATATTTTGAGATGATCATATGATTTTTGTTTTTCATTTTATTTGGAGAAGTAGTCACCTCTTCAAGATTTTATGGACTGACTTCCATAAAGAAAGGCCTTCATCTCCAGGTGGGGGCTTACTGGAATGTGCTGTGACCCTGGGTCTAGTCATGCAGAATACTAAGTACAGGGATATGTGGGTACTTTTGGTCCAGGGTGGTGTAATGTTAGGTTGCTTGGGTGGCCAGAGCTGGTTGTGCGCACACACTCAACAGTGGTGGCCAGTGCAGCTGCTTGTATAATGGGAAGGGCTAGTTGCAGGCATACATATAGTGGTGGGGGTAGGGCCCGTAGCAAAGGCTTGGGTCAGCTGCACTGGTAGCTGTGGTGGCCCTGGCTGTTGGTGTGCATTCCTGCAGCTACAGGGTCTCCCAACAGCATGCACAAAGCAGTGGAGGCTGGTGACAAGGGTTGGGCAGGAGGCATGCAGATGCGCTGCTGGGGGGCTTGCTGTAAGTGCATGCTGTGGTGCAGAATACCAACTGGAGGTAGGGCTGAATCCAGATCCACAAGCAGCTGTGGGGCCTTGGCTGACTGTATGTACTTCTGCGGCTGCAAGATCTCACCATGGGCATGCACACAGTAGTAGAGGCTGGTCACGAGAGTCAGACTTGTGGCATGCAAGTACACAGCTGGATGGGCTAGCCCCAAGTGCGCACATGGTGGTGTGGGTCATCTGTGAGTGTCTAGGCTGTACCTTGCATTCGTGCAGCTGTAGAGGGGTCCATAGCTATAGTGATCATTGGTTTCTTCAGTGGTGAGAGTAGCTGGGTGCTCTGCAGAGCAGGGTACCAGGAACCATCTCACTTCTGCCCATGGCCAATGCTGGTAGCTCTTGCTCTTCATCCTTGTTCCTAGCAAATTCTGTCTTCCTCTGCTTTGTCAGTCTCTGGGTGCAGTAAAACCAAAGTGGTCTTGAAAGGCAACACTCTGATGTCTCTTTTCTGGGGAGATCTTTTTCTAGCTGGGGAGTTCCCTCTTGTGCTGAGTAGTACCAGCCTGGGGGATGGAATGATGCCGACAAAATGAAGCTGTTTTCCTTCCCTTTTTGTGTGGTTATTCTCAGGCTTTTTGTTCTGTTGTGTTGCTGACGTTTTTTGACTGGACTCCTGACCTCTCTTGGGGCTTCTTTTGTTTGTGGATAGCTGTCTAATGTTGATCTTTGTCAGGCACCTAGGCTGGGCTACTTTACTTTGGTGGTATCATTCCAGAATAATTTGTATGATCTCTTTTAGTTTATGACTTAAGAGCCATAGTGAAGATTCTGCACTTTCTTAAAAAGTTCTGGTGGATTATTTCCTATCACATCTTCCTGGTAACATGCCTCATTTCCCCCTGAGCTGTGTTGCTGTACGGAATATAATTCTTGAATTATAATCCATGTGGAGGGGAATGAGTGTTGAAAAGTACCTTCATGGTCAGTGTCCTAACATTTTATTTCCCTTCCCTACCATGCTGTGATGCTGGACCATGGACAATGAAATCCTGCTAAGAGTTCTCATTTATGCAATTAGTGGCTTTTAAATTTTGATGTCCATCAGAGTCATTGTACATAGGCAGGAATGGTAGAATTGGATTATTGGAATTTACTTCACATTTACTGATTCAAAGTTTAACAGTGTTGTGCCTAGTATCTGTATTTTTTTCCCCAAGGTCCCCCAGATGTAATGTGCCTCTAAATTTCAGAATCATTGTAGCAGATGGTAAAGCCCTGTGAAGCCATAGAGCATATTTTATTCCTCTTTCTATTCTTCAAAGCTCTGATGCCAGTCCCTGGTCCTATATTGCCAGAATATTTTAGTGAATCTGCAGAGAGGTTCTTAAATTACAATGAAGGTAAGATTTTTAGGTCTTTTCAGAGAGGCCTTAAAAATGTTATTACATGGCTATTATCCATTGATGCTGCTTTGTGCCTAGTATTTATGTGTTTTATTTCTAGAACTTTTAACAAACCTGAAAGTTGGATGGGAACATTCTCTAAGAGGTAGATTTTGGAAAAGGAGGATAGCAATCATTGAGTCAAAGTTCCCAGAGGACAATTTTTAGTTGGGAGCCAGGGTTGTGGAAGGAACTGAGTCACGTAACTAAAATCCCAGTACATATTAGGCTTTTTTAATCCTTTGGATGGAACATAATTCTTAAATATTAATTGGAGCTGAAAGAAATACCTTACTTGTTAAATGATCATTTGATGCATAGAGGTTTACCTTCTTCTTTCTGGCAGCTGCTTCTCAGCCTCCTTTGTGCCTCTCCTTTTCTCTTTCACTTACTAACAGTTGGAGAGTGTGGGCTCTCCACCCTGGGCCTTGTCCATCCACGCTGTCCCCTAGATCATCTCACCAGTCCCTTGTGTTTGAGGACCACTGAACTGCTCAGGAATGCCAGGTTTGTGTATCCTTTGTGCACAGACACCTGCGCTAGACATCTACCAGGGTGTCTGCATATTCGCGGTTTGAAATAGGCCTGTGGTTTTCCATCCCACTACCTGTTCTCTTCTCAGGTGCAGTCCTTTCCCAGCTTAGTGAGGGCCACCCAGTTATGCAAACCATTCACCTGCTAATAGAACACATTCACCAATTGTGAAAACCAGAAACCTGGGAGACATCTTTAGTTTTCTTCTCTCTGTCTCCCCTCATATCCAGTTCATTGGTGGGGACTGCCTGTGTTCCCTCTCAAATATTTCCCCAGTCCCTCTACTTCTCTCTGTCTTCAATGTCATCTCCTAACCCAGTCCCCATCATCTCTGACCTAGTCTCTTGAATTCCATTTTTCTTCCTCTGTAACTTGTTCTCCATAGTGATTTCATAAAAACATAAATCAGACAACCCCAGTTCTTGCTTAAAACATTCAAAGACTTCCCTCAGAACTTAAAATAAAATCCATACCTTTGACATTGTCTAAAGGCCTTGCATGGTGGCTCTTTGCAACTTGTCAGAGCTAACTGCTTCTTTCTCACTCTTCACAGAGCTCCAGCTATACTGGCCTCTTCCCTGTTCCTCAAACACGCCCATCCCTTTGCTGCCTCTGGACCTTTGCACATGCTATTTCCTCTGTCTGAAATATTCTTTCCCCACTTTGCATAGTAAGGTCCTCTCACCCTTTGGGTCTCACCTCAAATACTACATTCTCACAGTGGTCTTACCAAAGTACTTTACTGGATCATCCATTTTTTTGTTACTCTTCTGTGATTATTCTTAAGTTTTAACACAAACCATTAGATGTATTGTTCTAATGTGTTGAGCTAATTAGTATCTATATAGCCTTCCATTAAAACAATATGAAAAATGTAGTATGCTTTTCTGTCTTCTGCTTCTCTCATTTCCTCATTTTCTGTGTTGATTTCAACTGGAATTTAGCTTCAGATTATTTTGAGTATTTTAACAAACAATTATTTAGGTTGAAGAATAAATTTTTGTAATATTTCATACACCTACTTATTCCTCTGAACTTCATTTTCTTTTTCCTGAAGTTCAATTACTCATTTTTTCAGCATGGATTTGTGGGTAACAATAAATTGAGGTTTTTCATGAAAGATGGCTATATGTATTTGCTAAAACTCATTGAACTTTATACTTAAAACCTGTACATGTCACAGTATGTAAATTACTTCAGTAGAAATATAGTATTGGGAAAAAATTTAATGGATGAACCAATGGATACAGCTGAGGACTCAAGCTAAAGAAATTTATCTTAGGACACAGCACAAAGAGATAAAGAAATAAATAAATGGAAAAATAGATAAATGTATGAATACGGAGTTAAGAGAGAACAGATACAGAAATTGTGACATTTGATTAGTAGGAGTTTTAGGAGAAAATCTAGTCTTTTGGAATGAGAAATGGTGTGAAGCATATACTCTGAGAAATGAAGGAAATTTCCTAGAATGGAAGACTGATGGAAAGGGCCAACAGAACTATATACACATGTACTTTAAATCATACTTAGACACATAGCAGTCAAAGTTAAGAATATTGGGTGCCAGTCTGGCTCAGTCAGCAGAGCATGTGACTCTTAATCTCAGAGTCATGAGTTCAAGCCCCACGTTGGGCATGGAGCCTACCTTAAAAAAAAAAAAGAAAAAGATAAAGATAAAGAAAAGACTACCAAAGTTGTTATGAAAATTTCTCTGTGTCAGACATGGTTTAACCTCACAGGACAGTATGTTGTGTGGGTCATATGTTCATTCAACACTAACTTTTTTTAAAAATTATGTTATGTTAGTCACCATACAGTAGTACATCATTAGTTTTTGATGTAGTGTTCCATGATTCATTATTTGCATATAACACCCAGTGTTCCATGCAATACGTACCCTCCTTAATACCCATCACTGGGCTAACCCAATCTTCCACCCCCCTCCCCTCTGAAGCCCTCAGTTTGTTTCCCAGAGTCCATAGTCTCTCGTCAACACTAACTTTTGAGTGTTTCCTGTGTGCCAGGTATTGTGCTAGGGATTTAGAGACAAAGAGAGATGATTCTTGCTTTAAAGAAACTCCTTGTCTGGAAGGGGCACTAGACAGGTTAGTGAACAACTGCGATCAAAGGCTGCTCAATGGAACAATGGAGTCTACACATATACAGATGGAGTAGCACAAGGGGGTAATCAGTCTGGTTGGGGCTGTACGAGTGTCCCATTCAACTGAAGTGAGAAATCTAGAGGGGCAAAAAAAAAACATGAAAAGAATTTTTTTTTTCAGAATACAGTTCTTTGAATTGCCTCAGTAATACTGTGTGGGAATGAAAGACTGGCAGCCAGAAACACACGTGTGAGGTACATTAGCTGCAGTCTAGTTACTTAGGTTAATATGTGGTCACTGGAGACGCAAATGGTTTTGGGAAAGCTTTCAATCACAAGCAAGCCATGAAGGTAATTTCAGACTAAGGGAATAGATCTAAATATCTCTGGGATTCAGTTATATCTGTGAGGAAAAAAAGAGAAAGACCAAAGAATTTATCTAGAATTTTTAGGAAAGAATACATTGTTTCTTTTTTCTTTTTCCTTTTGAATATAGAACTGTTTATTGACTACTGTTTACAATAAAGTAAGCAATATAGAGTTAGATAACATTCTGATTACTACCAAGTTATTGTTTTTTTCTGGCTTCTGCTGAACCAGTAACCCAAATACTGAGATGATTGAGCCTACATGTAAGACATGAATTGGGATACAGGAAACACAAGTAGGTCAAGAATTTGGACTACAGAAGTCTTTTTACCCATTTATTCCGGCAGGTCCTCAATTGCCAATATCTCCAGCCATCTGATTATGATTAAGTTTCCATGAGTGAAGTCTGAGGCATTCCGTGAATCATGACCTTTTAGTCCCATTTCGTCCCATTTAGTCAGTCTCTTTTAGGGATTTCAACTTGTAAAGGAATGGTTCACTAGAAGAAACTTGTAAATGTCCATGTAACTAGTTTATTTACCTAATTAAACACACCAGAACTTCTCTAGTTTTCTCATTTGGGTGGAGAAGCTGTTGGTAGTGATAAAATTTTCCTTTAAGGGGTTTTGCAAATAAACATGCATTTATATAACTGTAGATATGGATATGGATTCCGATATGACTGCTTTTAAGTTGTCCAGTTTAAATCACTTACATTATATTTAAACTGTTCAATTTGTTACAAAATTATCTATTTGATTTGAAAGGTTAGAGCTGTAGGAAAAATTTCAACTTAACTTGAAGTGATTTATTTCTTAGTTTCCTCAAAATAATGGCATCCCAGAAACATGGGCTATCCATGGTTATGAAATGCTGTTTTGTGTTGGTGAATGTTAAAAAGAATGAACAAGAGAGAGAGAGAAAGAAAGAAAGAAGAAAGAAAGAAAGAAAAGGAAGCCGCTTATGTGTGTGTTTTATATATACACAGACAAAAAAAACCCAAATAACAAAAAACCCAGAATGGTCCATAGGCATATAGGAGTTAAATATAGATTCTGATTGAGTAATTACTATGGAGATTTTCCCTGATATTTAGAAAAGCTGTTCTCTAGTGCAAAGGAAATAATATATGGTTTCAAATGATAATATAATGGTCAAAATAATATATGGTCTCAAATATTCTTTTTTTTCTTTTTTTAAAGATTTTAAAAAAAATTTGTTTATTTGACAGAGAGAGACACAGTGAGAGAGGGAACACAAGCAGGGGGAGTGGGAGAGGAAGAAGCAGGCTCCCTGCAGGAGTCCTGGGATCACACCCTGAACTGAAGGCAGATGCTTAACGACTGAGCCACCCAGGCACCCCTCAAAAATTCTTTTCTGATAAAGAAAGCAACTAAGAAAGTTTTTATTTATTCAAAGTAACCAGTGTTAGACAGAGAGCTAAGTGGACCCTAAGCTTGCCTCATCCCTGGAACACAGCTAGCCAAATATCAAATCATTCTGAACACCCAAGACATCAATCTGAGGACTGACAGAACAGATTGCACAAATAGAGGGAGAGAAGGGTGCACACAGGGGAAGGTAGGAAGTGTGGGGACATGATTTGGGGGAGAAATGTACACAGGTGCTGCAGAGAGTAGGGAGCCCTCGTTGCAGAGAAAGGCAAGAAAGAGTGGAGTACACAGGATATGCACAAGGAGACTTCCTCAAAGCCATGGACTGGGAGAAAGAGAGGGGCTGATTTTCATGAGTTTTTACAATCAGCAGGGCTCAAAGACGAGTTTTAGAGATGGAGGTAGGAGGGCTTGGCTGGGATAGAGCCCTGAGGGCACTGTTCTACTCCTGGAGAGAAGGCACTAAGCAATCCCCAGGGTAGATGGTGTGATCTGATGATCACCTAAGGCACAGGGGAGAGACTATTCATTCTTCTTGGAACACATCTGTAAGAGGTGGCACTCCCTCAGGGACAAAAGAGCTGGAGGGTTCCAATTCCCTCCCCAACCCCTCAGCTTAAGCCCAGAGACACCTGCGGAGGGCGGCTAACCCAGACACTGACTGTTTAGCTTGTCTTGCTCCAAATTCCATGCCCCTGCACTTTGGTTTGACTACCCCTCTTGGTGAAACCTGTATCAGTCCCTGCACAGTGAGACCCTCCCCCAGAAGACCAGCGCAAACCCTCGCTATAGCACATCTCTAAAGTTTGGAGTTTTAAAAGTCAGCAGGCTCAGCGGGTTAGAGCTCAAAATGCACTGCACTACCCTAGACAGGCAAGCAACCTGGAGGCAGACAGTGTGAAAATAGCGATCTGAAAAATGCCTGGGATGCAAGAGGGGAATGTATTTGCTCTTCTGGGAGTGCTTCCCTGAGAGCAGCAAGCATGAAAGCCCCTCTCTGGGGACAAAGTAGCTGGCTGGCACCATTTCACTCCCCTGCCCCTCAGCATAAAACAACTTCAGTAAACAGCACGATGCCAACAATGGCTGCCTGACCTGCTTACACCTAGTCCCATACCCCTGTGTTCTACTGGTACTGCTTTCTGGGTAAGTGTGCCTGAGGACCAGTGCAGCAGGCATCCTCCCCAGAAGACCAGCAGAACATCTGCATGCACCATGTCTATTGACTATAAAGTTCAGCAAGGCTTCAGTTCTAGTGGCAGTAACATCAGGTCTCATTTAACAAGCAGATCAGAGCATGCCTAGTTAAAACCCCCCACACTCTGGCCAAGGTCCAAACACTACCCATCATAGGGAAGGAGAGCCTCTGAAGATGACTGACCTGAAGGATAAAGCAGCCAAAACACAGCAGCAGAGCGCATACAGCATACACCAGAGATACTCCCTGAAGCAACAGGCCCTGGACAATGTATGACCTCTTCTTCATAAAGCCATTACTCTAAGAAGCAGAAAATATAACAGGCTTTTCTAACACACTGAAGAAGACAGAGACCTAGACAAAATGCCAAAATGGAGGAATTTATCCTCCAAAAAGGATAAGAGAAGCTCATTGCCAGACATCTAATTGAAACAGATTTAAGTAATATGCCTGATGGAGAATTTAAAGGAAGAATCATACAGCTACTTGCTGGGCTTGAGAAAAGCATGGAAGATATCAGGGAGACTCTTACTACAGAGGTAAAAGAGCTAAAAAACAATCAGGCAGACATGAAAACTGTGATAGGTGAGATTTGAAACTGACCGGATGTAATGATCACAAGGATGTAAGAAGTAAAGGAATATAAATAGAGGAATGAATAAGTGATATAGAAGATAGAATAATGGAAAATAATGAAGCTGAACAAAAGAGAGAAAGAAGAACTATGAATGACAAGAACTATAAATATTTATGCCTCCAACATGGGAGCACCCAACTATATAAAACATAAAGGAATTCATTGATAATAATACAATAATCAGAGGGGAATTTAACACCCCACTCACACCAATGGACAGATCATCTAAGCAGAAAATCAACAAGGAAACAATGGTTTGAATGACATACTGGACCAGATAGACTTAACAGACATACTCAGAATATTTCATCCTCAAGCAGCAGAATACATGTTCTTTTCATGTGCACATAGTAGGTCACAAATCAGGCCACAACAAACACAAAAAGATTGAGACCATACCATGCATATTTTCTGACCACAATGCTAGGAGATATGAAGTCAACTACAATATAACCAGCAAAAAAATTGAATCAGTAATCAAAAATCTCCCAAAAAACAAAAGTCCAGGGCCAGAGGGCTTCCCAGGGGAATTCTACCAAACATGTAAAGAAGAGTTAACACTTATTCTTCACGAACTATTCCAAAAAATAGAAATAGAAGGAAAACTTCCAAACTCATTCTATGAGGCCAGTATTACCCTGATTCCAAAACTGGACAAAGACTCCACTAAGAAAGAGAACTACAGTCCAATATCCGTGATGAACATGAATGCAAAGTTTCTCAACAAATGCTAGCAAATCGAATCCAACAGCTCATTAAAAGAATCATTCACCAAAATCAAGTGGGATTTATCCCTGGGCTATAAGGGTGGTTCAATATTCATGAATCAATCAACATGATACATCACATTAATAAAAGACAGAATAAGAACCATATGATCCTTTTAATAGGTACAGAAAAAGNCGGATGTAATGATCACAAGGATGTAAGAAGTAAAGGAATATAAATAGAGGAATGAATAAGTGATATAGAAGATAGAATAATGGAAAATAATGAAGCTGAACAAAAGAGAGAAAGAAGAACTATGAATGACAAGAACTATAAATATTTATGCCTCCAACATNTGGATGCAATGATCACAAGGATATAAGAAGTAAAGGAATATAAATAGAGGAATGAATAAGTGATATAGAAGATGAATAATGGAAAAAAATGAAGCTGAACAAAAGAGAGAAAGAAGAACTATGAATGACAAGAACTATAAATATTTATGCCTCCAACATGGGAGCACCCAACTATATAAAACATAAAGGAATTCATTGATAATAATACAATAATCAGAGGGGAATTTAACACCCCACTCACACCAATGGACAGATCATCTAAGCAGAAAATCAACAAGGAAACAATGGTTTGAATGACATACTGGACCAGATAGACTTAACAGACATACTCAGAATATTTCATCCTCAAGCAGCAGAATACATGTTCTTTTCATGTGCACATAGTAGGTCACAAATCAGGCCACAACAAACACAAAAAGATTGAGACCATACCATGCATATTTTCTGACCACAATGCTAGGAGATATGAAGTCAACTACAATATAACCAGCAAAAAAATTGAATCAGTAATCAAAAATCTCCCAAAAAACAAAAGTCCAGGGCCAGAGGGCTTCCCAGGGGAATTCTACCAAACATGTAAAGAAGAGTTAACACTTATTCTTCACGAACTATTCCAAAAAATAGAAATAGAAGGAAAACTTCCAAACTCATTCTATGAGGCCAGTATTACCCTGATTCCAAAACTGGACAAAGACTCCACTAAGAAAGAGAACTACAGTCCAATATCCGTGATGAACATGAATGCAAAGTTTCTCAACAAATGCTAGCAAATCGAATCCAACAGCTCATTAAAAGAATCATTCACCAAAATCAAGTGGGATTTATCCCTGGGCTATAAGGGTGGTTCAATATTCATGAATCAATCAACATGATACATCACATTAATAAAAGACAGAATAAGAACCATATGATCCTTTTAATAGGTACAGAAAAAGCATTTGACAAAGTACAACATCCATTCATGTTAAAAATCCTTAACAAAGTGGGGCGCCTGGGTGGCACAGCGGTTAAGCGTCTGCCTTCGGCTCAGGGCGTGATCCCGGCGTTCTGGGATCGAGCCCCACATCAGGCNAGCATTTGACAAAGTACAACATCCATTCATGTTAAAAATCCTTAACAAAGTAGAGATAGAGGGAACATACCTCAACATAATGAAGGCCATATATGAAAAACCCACAGCTAATATCATCCTCAATGAAGAAAAACTGAGTGCTTTTCCTCTATGGTCAGGAACAAGACAGGATGTGCACATAGTAGGTCACAAATCAGGCCACAACAAACACAAAAAGATTGAGACCATACCATGCATATTTTCTGACCACAATGCTAGGAGATATGAAGTCAACTACAATATAACCAGCAAAAAAATTGAATCAGTAATCAAAAATCTCCCAAAAAACAAAAGTCCAGGGCCAGAGGGCTTCCCAGGGGAATTCTACCAAACATGTAAAGAAGAGTTAACACTTATTCTTCACGAACTATTCCAAAAAATAGAAATAGAAGGAAAACTTCCAAACTCATTCTATGAGGCCAGTATTACCCTGATTCCAAAACTGGACAAAGACTCCACTAAGAAAGAGAACTACAGTCCAATATCCGTGATGAACATGAATGCAAAGTTTCTCAACAAATGCTAGCAAATCGAATCCAACAGCTCATTAAAAGAATCATTCACCAAAATCAAGTGGGATTTATCCCTGGGCTATAAGGGTGGTTCAATATTCATGAATCAATCAACATGATACATCACATTAATAAAAGACAGAATAAGAACCATATGATCCTTTTAATAGGTACAGAAAAAGGCATTTGACAAAGTACAACATCCATTCATGTTAAAAATCCTTAACAAAGTGGGGCGCCTGGGTGGCACAGCGGTTAAGCGTCTGCCTTCGGCTCAGGGCGTGATCCCGGCGTTCTGGGATCGAGCCCCACATCAGGCTCCTCCGCTATGAGCCTGCTTCTTCCTCTCCCACTCCGCCTGCTTGTGTTCCCTCTCTGCTGGCTGTCTCTATCTCTGTCAAATAAATAAAGAAAATCTTTAAAAAAAAAAAAAATCCTTAACAAAGTAGAGATAGAGGGAACATACCTCAACATAATGAAGGCCATATATGAAAAACCCACAGCTAATATCATCCTCAATGAAGAAAAACTGAGTGCTTTTCCTCTATGGTCAGGAACAAGACAGGATGTCCACTCTCACCACTGTTACTTAGCATACTACTGGAAGTCCTTGCCTCAGCAATCAGACAATGAAAAAAAAATCAGCAAGGAAGAAGTCAAACTTTCGCTATTTGCAGATGGCATGATACTCTATATAGAAAACCCAAAAAACTCCACCAAAAAAATTGCTAGAACTGATACACAAATTCAGTTAAGCCACAGGATACAAAATCAACATAGAGAAATCTGTTGCATTTCTGTTGACCAATAATGAAGCAGTGGAAAGAGAAATCAAGGAATTGATCCCATTTACAATTGCACCAAAACCATGAGATACCTAGGAATAAACCTAACCAAAGAGGTAAAAGACCTGTACTCTGAAAACTATAGAACACTGATGAAAGAAATTGAAGATGACACAAAGAAATGGAAAAACATTCTTTTTTTTTTTTCTAAAGATTTTATTTATTTATTCGACAGAGAGAGAGAGACAGCCAGAGAGAGAGGGAACATAGGCAGGGGGAGTGGGAGAGGAAGAAGCAGGCTCCCAGCGGAGGAGCCTGATGTGGGGCCCGATCCCAGAACGCTGGGATCACGCCCTGGGCCGAAGGCAGACGCTTAACGACTGAGCCACCCAGGCGCCCCTGGAAAAAACATTCTATGCTCATGGATTGGAAGAACAAATATTGTTAAAATGTCTATACTACCCAAAACAATCTACACATTTTATGCAATCCCTATCAAAATACCATCAGCATTTTCCACAAAGCTAGAACAAACCATCCTAAAATTTTTATGGAACCATAAAAGACCCCAAATAGCCAAAGCAATCTTGAGAAAGGAATGCTAAGCTGGAAGCATCATAATTCTGGACTTCAAGTTATATTAGTGATCAAGAAAGTATGGTGCTTGCATAAAAACAGACACATAGATCAATGGAACAGAGCAGAAAACCCTGAAATGAACAAATGGTGCTGAGAAAACTGGAGAGCAACATGCAGAAGAATGAAACTGGACCACTTTCTTACACCATACACAAAAACAGATTCAAAATGGATGAAAGACGTAAATGTGAGACAGGAATCTGTCAAAATCCTAGAGGAGAACACAGTCAGTAACCTCTTTGACATTGGCCATAGCAACTTCTTACTAGATACATCTCCTGAGGCAAAGGAAACAAAAACAAAAATGAACTATTGGACTTCATCAAGATAAAAAGCTTCTGCACAGTAAAGGAAACAATCAACAAAACTGAAAGGCAGCCTACAGAATGGGAGAAGATATTTGCAAATGACATATCTGATAAAGGGTTAGTATTTAAAATCATAAAGAACTTATCAAATGCGACACCCCCCAAAACAAATAATCCAGTTAAGAAATGGGTAGAAGACATGAAGACATTTTTCCAAAGAAGACATCCAGATGGCTAACAGACACATGAAAAGATGCTCAATATCACTCACCATCAGGGAAACACAAATCAAAACTACAAAGAAATACCACCTCACAGCAGTCAGAATGGTTAAAATTAACAATACAAGAAACAACAGATGTTGGGGAGGATGTGGAGAAAGGGGAACCCTCTTACACTGTTGGTGGGAATGCAAACTGGTACAGCCACTCTGGAAAACATTATGGAGTTTCCTCAAAAAGTTAAAAAAAAAATAGAACTTCCCTATGATCCAGCAATTGTACTGCTAGGTATTTACCCAAAGGATACTAGAATACAGATTGGAAGGGGCACATGCACCCTGATGTTTATAGCATCATTATCAACAATAGCCAAATCATGGAAAGAGACCAAATGTCCATTGACTGATGAATGGATAAAGAAGTGGTACATATGCACAGTGGAATATTACTCAGCTATCAAAAAGAATGAAGTCTTGCCATTTGCAGCAATGTGGATGGAACTAGAGGGTGTTGTGCTAAGCGAAGTAGGTCAGTCTGAGAAAGACAAATACTGTATGATTTCACTTAATGTGGAATTTAAGAAACAAAAAGAAAGAGCAAAGGGAAAAAGAAAAAAGAAAGAAGCAAACCAAGAAACAGACTCTTAACTACAGAGAACAAACTGAGGGTTATCGGACGGCTGGGGGGTTGAGGGGTGGATGAAGCAGAGGATGGGGCTCAAAGGGGGCACTTGTGATGAGCACTGGGTATTGATGAATCACTAAATTCTACACCTGAAACTAATATTGCAGTGTATATTAACTAATTGGAATTTAAATAAAAACTTGAAAAAAAAGCAGGTTACAGAAAACCCCCCAAAATCCACAAAGTAATCAGTGCTATAGATGCAAAAAAGCCCCCCTCGTCTCCCCCAATAATACTTCAAAACAAACGTATCAAACTTGATTTTCATTAGAATGTTGTTGTATCTTCACACTAATAAATATAAAAAGCCAAGACCCAGATTATATATAGTGCTATGAATATATATATATATATAGCCATAGAAATAATTACTGAACTTTGTCTTCCACATAAGAATGCCAAGTTAGTCTCTCTTCATAAAAAGCAATTACAATTCGAGTACACTTCATATCTGCTTCTTTTGCCAGGACCAGCTCTGCCTTATCTGAATCTTTCCATGTCATGACAAACATTAATTCACCACTGCTGTCTGTGACACTAATTGTTCAGGATCAAAACCTCCAGCAAAGCCTTTTGGTTTATCAGCAGCATCTTTTTTTTTTTTTGATTTGCTATTATTACATTCACTGTCAGATAAAGGTTTTCTTTTTGTGTCAGCTTTTAGAGAATTAATAAATGCTTCAATTAACTCTGGACAATCTAAATTTTCTTCAGGTTCCCAGGTATTGTCAGCATTGTCAGTAAGTCCTTCCACTTCAGGAAATACTCCACTTTCCCATTCACTAGCTGTCTGTCCAGTACTTTTTCCACCAAGATTCTTCAGATTCTGCCTCTTCCATTTTTTACTCTTTCCATTCTGTTTCTCTCCCATTTTTTGCAATGTAGTTTAATTGGATGCCATTTAATTTTTTTATTTTTAAAAGATTTTATTTATTTATTTGTCAGAGAGAGAGAGAGAGCACACTAGAGAGTGCCAGCACAAGCAGGGGGAGCAGCAGGCAGAGGGAGAAGCAGGGTCCTGCTGAGCAAGGAGTCAGATGCGGGACTTGACCCCAGGAGTCTGAGATGATGATCTGAGCCAAACGCAGATGCTTAACCGATGAGCCCACCTGGTGTCCCCGTTGGATGACATTTAAAAAAATTTTTTTAATTCCAGTATAGTTAATATACAGTGTTATATTTGTTTCAGGTGTACAATAGAGTGACTCCACAATTCCATGTATTACTCAGTGCTCATCAAGTTTAAGTGTACTCTTTTACCATCAGTTTGTTCTCTACAGTTAAGAGTCTGCCTTTTGGTTTGTTGGATGCCATTTCTTATTGCCGACTTGAAGAACTATTATTCACTGCCTCCAGTCTGCTCCAAGACCCTGGTTGGCAGTGTCTCTGGCCATGTGTGCTCTAAGTCCAAGCTCCCTTGTTTCTTAATACAATGCTTTGATTTGACCTTTTATGTCTTCTATCTAAAAAAGGGATAGAGATGTGATGTGCACTGGGTGTTATACACAACTGCTAAATTGTTGAACACTACATCTGAAACTAATGCTGTACTGTGTGTTGGCTAATTGAATTTAAATAAAAAAATAAAAAAGGGATAGAGATTGGGTGGGTTGATTTGGTAATAAATAAACTTTTTTTGTGGCTGAAATCTCTAAGTAAGATGAAGTTTAGCTAAATTATTTCTTTGTTATTTAGCTGTTGATTTCCCAAAGTAAGATATCACTAATGCTGAAAGTAATTTCAAGTTTCATAAAAGAATTTAACTGGAGACAAATATCTTCAATCTACTTATGCAAAGAGCCAGAGACAACAATTGAATAAATTGCAGAATTTGGATGAAACCGAAATAATGATACTGTTCTATTGGCTGCAACTCATTACAGAGGTTCTAGACATACTAGTCCTGTCACTACTCATGCTTGTGAGAGAATGCTAAAGGGAACTGGATACATTAAATTCTACTTTGTTAAGATGAGTTCCCATGTGGCTGTATAGTGACACATCGACATGGTGAAACGAAGAGGTAAAATTTAGCTGGTGAAGGGCTGCACCTTCATAGTCCAATTTAATTTCAGAAAACCAATGCACAGATAATTTTTAATAGCATAAATAAAAGTCTAGCATCTTATCTTATGCTGCTGATGAATGAATAGAGGACTGGTTGTTTTCTATCTTTTCTTAGGTACTATGATTCTAAGGTCTATGTTTTTAATCCATGGACCCAATGTCTCCCTAGGAGGTTCCTGTCTTGGCATGTATACTTGTGTTAGCCATTTTTACCTTACCAACTATAAGTTGGTCATTATTATCTAGCTTAGAAAACAGAAAGTGGACTATTACGTGACAATGCATAGGTAAGTCTTGCTAAGGAGCAGGAGTGCAGGTTATAGATATAAGACAGGTTTTTGGGAAGCATAGTTGAACTAAACTGTGAAATTTGCCTCTCAGTATGACCTCCTCTTTCTGAACACATTCTCCTTTCGACAGTCTCCACACTCTGGACTCTCATGTTGCTTAATTTATGATCAATTAATTTATACAAATGGGTAATAATGTGTTTTCCTTCTTAAAAGCACATATGCCTTTAAAAAATGCTATTTTGTTTAACTCAGGAAATGCATTGCAAATATTCAAAGCCATTGAGAAAAGATCATTTGCAGGAGTTTTAGGGAAGACCAGCATTTGAAGCTTTGGCTGTGATCCTGGGCAGGCAGAAGGATGTTTATAGGGACAGGGAAGCTGTGTCTGTTGGGTGGAGGGGTCCATAGTAGGAACAGAAAGGATAAAAATGCTGGATGATACCAATGGTTGCAAATGGGGAGAAGGTAAACCAAGATGATGGTGTTGGAAAAATAATTAACTTTAGCTCTGGAGATTTTCTGGTAACTTCTATCTTCAAACTTCTGAAGGATAATGTCATTCCTTTCCAATATCATGCTGCACAGCTTGGATTTAAGAGTGTACTCATTCCAGGCCTGATGAAGATCCACGAGGTCTTCTGAGAAGAGGCCAGGCTTCCATTGAATTCAGTCTTATCTTTTTCTTAGTCTTTAGTCCTGGCAATTTCAACCAAGATATGTGTCCTTTAGATACTAACCATGAGCACTTTTCAAAACTTTTTATTGTGGAAAAATTTAAATACACACAAAAGTAGAGAGAATAGTATAATGAACTCACTGTACGAGTTTCATCTAATTTCAACAGTCATCAACATATGTTGGTTTTGTTTTCTTTATTCTCACATAATACTACCCTCACTTCCCTATT
This sequence comes from Ailuropoda melanoleuca, assembly GCF_002007445.2. NCBI lineage: Eukaryota > Metazoa > Chordata > Mammalia > Carnivora > Ursidae > Ailuropoda > Ailuropoda melanoleuca. Next base: position 21,646,710 of record NC_048223.1, on the reverse strand, counting down.
TAAGCTAAAGTATTTTGAAGCAAATCCCAGAGAGCATGTCATTTTACCTGTATATACTTCAATAAAATCATTGGCCATCTTCACTTAATAATCATAGATATTGTGGTGAAAATAAAATAGATTATTATAGTCTACATTTATTATGTTCTACTGTGTTCAGAACTCTATGCCAGGCAATTTTCATCATGTTATTTTATGTCATCCTTTCACCATTCAATCAACTAGGCATAATCGTTCTCACTTTTCTGACAGAGAAGCTCCAAGAGGTGTAGTAAATTGCTAATGGTCACATAGCTAGAAAGTGATGCTACTGGGATTCAAATTTTCTTTGCCTACTCTGTATCCTGTTCCCCTAATCACTGTATACAAATGTCTTACCACTGGAGCATACTTGTCCTCTGAAAACAGACCCATAAGGAATACCTTTGCATGGGTGAAAGAATTGCTTTGCATAAAACTATTTATCCTACTGCTAAGTGCCCTAGAATGAATTCCTTGTTGAGTGAGAATGTTTGGGAAGAAGGAATATTGGCTTTGGAGTCATATGGCTTTAGTTTGGGCATATAGGTTGGATACTTTCTGGTTTTAAGACTTTGGGTAAGTCGCTAGGGCTCTGGGAATCAACTTTTTTTTTTTTAAATCAATTCCTGTGAAGATTAAATGAGACGCTTGAAAGTTTTAGAACAATGCACTTTATGGAGACTGAGACCCAGTGTATTTTGGTACTCTGCCTTCACTTTTCCTTCCTCCCATGTCCCCATGACATTTCACTTGAGTGTATTTTTCCCTTCTCTTCCCACCACCTCTCCTCCATGCTACATAGTCAAGCTATATTTATATCTGTATAGCCTGTGTTTCTTTATTTAGCATTTTTGGGGGGGTTTAATTTCTACTCTTTTACTTCCTCTCTTATGCATTTAAAAATGTCCAAGCCTGGCTATTGCCTTATATTAATTTTGTGCATTATTCTCACTGCATTTTTAACATAAGCTACCTTAAACTTTTAGAAGTCGGCAGGGTATAAATGATCTATCTCATTATTTATTGTCACATTCTCTATGGGATTATGAAGAAGTATGTGCTGCATGAACCATAGAGCATTTTTGTCATCATTGTGTTGTCAATTTCAATTAAGGTTGAGAACATCTGATGAATAGATGGGGTGGCCAGGGAGGGGAGGGTCAGATAGGCTGATAGTCATTTTGATAGCCTGGCATATTCTTCAAACCAATTTACAAGGCTGTTTTAATTATCTTGGCAACTCTCCTTGGAACCCTTTCCAAGTTCATCACATTTAAAAAGTCTTCTCATCAGCAACAACCAAAATTGTCAATGATTATAATGTCATAAACCTCCCAGTTCTCTGCTGGGCTCATCATACAGATGGACTGTAAGGTTTTAATAGTCTAAGATGTCAAGCTGATTCTCTGGTTGCCATTGGTAACAGTTGAAATCTCTTAAAAATACTGAATAAGCTCTTCAGGTCAATGTACCATATTCATATTGTGACTACTGAATGAATCAAATTGGATTAAAGAATTTTTTATAGAGAAATAAAAGGGGCTTCTTATTGGAAATTGACACGTTATTAGTTGGCACTGGGAGACATGTAAAGAGATTAGACATTTATGTTGTATGAATCAACCATATATAGAATTAAATGTAATTTTGACTCAGTTGGGAATATAAAGGAAAACTACATGCACACAGATATGTATACACACACACTTACAGATCTTCCTTAGGCTAAAAAATGGCCATATGAAAATTGTAGTTTTTCAATACACGAGAAACACAAATCAAAAAATGGGCAGAAGATATAAACAGACACTTTTCCAATGAAGACATACAAATGGCTAACAGACACATGAAAAAATGTTCAAAATCATTAGCCATCAGGGAAATTCAAATCAAAACCACACTGAGATACCACCTTACGCCAGTTAGAATGGCAAAGATAGACAAGGCAAGAAACAACAATTGTTGGAGAGGATGTGGAGAAAGGGGATCCCTCCTACATTGTTGGTGGGAATGCAAGTTGGTACAGCCACTCTGGAAAACAGTGTGGAGGTCCCTTAAAAAGTTAAAAATTGAACTACCCTATGACCCAGCCATTGCACTACTGGGTGTTTACCCCAAAGATACAGACGTAGTAAAGAGAAGGGCCATATGCACCCCAATGTTCATAGCTGCATTGTCCACAATAGCCAAATCATGGAAGGAGCCGAGATGCCCTTCAACAGATGACTGGATTAAGAAGCTGTGGTCCATATATACAATGGAATATTACTCAGCTATCAGAAAGAACGAATTCTCAACATTTGCTGCAACATGGACGGCACTGGAGGAGATAATGCTAAGTGAAATAAGTCAAGCAGAGAAAGACAATTATCATATGGCTTCTCTCATCTATGGAGCATAAGAACTAGGATGATCGGTAGGGGTAGAAAGGGATAAAGAAAGGGGGGTAATGAGAAGGGGGAATGAAACATGAGAGACTATGGACTATGAGAAACAAACTGAAGACTTCAGAGGGGAGGGGGTGGGGGAATGGGATAGACTGGTGATGGGTAGTAAGGAGGGCACGTATTGCATGGTGCACTGGGTGTTATACGCAACTAATGAAGCATCGAACTTTACATCGGAATCCGGGGATGTACTGTATGGTGACTAACATAATATAATAAAAAATCATTAAAAAAAAAAGAAAAGAAAATTGTAGTTTTAGGGTCCTTGAGGGAAGAACCAAACGAGATATAATAATGGCTTAGATTATGAGGTAAAGGCATAGCAAAAGAAAGCAGAAAAGGGGAACTTTTTAGAATTTTATCTGAGGCAAAAGAAAAAAGAAGTGGAACAAGGCTGGCTTGGCAAATGTTGTCAGGAGATAAGCCTACTGGTCCATTTTGGTTCCAGGCCAGCCTTTCCTACCTGGGCATCATTTCCTGGCTTCCTAAAAGACACAGAAAGGTGAGATCTGGTGTGCAGTTGAGTAATAGAGATAAGGAAGTGGGGAAAGACATGGTTTATCAGGTATCTATTGCTGCATTACAAACCTCCCCAAATCTCAGTATCTTAAAGCAATACCCATTTATTGCTTACAATTCTGTGGGTCAGGAAATCCTGGCAGGACTTGGCAGAGATGGTCAAGTTCACTCATGCAGCAGTGTTCACCTGGGGCTGGGAGAGGCTATAAGTCCAACATAGCCCACTCACATGTTGGGAGACTTGGTGATGCCTGTCAGCTGGATTGTTTTGGTTTTCCTCCACTGGCCTTTCTCTTCATGTGGTCTCTTTTTCCATCAGGATAGCCTGGAGTTCTTTACATGTTGGCTCAAGGTAACAAGAAAACAAAAGGGAAGCTTCCAGTCTTCTTAAGACTTAGGCTTGGAACTGGCAGTATCAACTTTCCTACATCCTATTGGTCAAAGCCAGTCACAGCACCAGCCCAGTTTTTTAAATTTTTTTAATTTTTATAATAATTTTTTTATTATATTATGTTAGTCACCATATAGTACATCCCCGGTTTTCTATGTAAAGTTCGATGATTCATTAGTTGCGTATAACACCCAGTGCACCATGCAAAACGTGCCCTCCTTACTACCCATCACCAGCCTATCCCATTCCCCCACCCCCCTCCCCTCTGAAGTCCTCAGTTTGTTTCTCAGAGTCCATAGTCTCTCATGCTTCATTCCCCCTTCTGATTACCCCCCTTTCTTTATCCCTTTCTTCCCCTACAGATCTTCCTAGTTCTTATGTTCCATAGATGAGAGAAACCATATGATAATTGTCTTTCTCTGCTTATTTCACTCAGCATTCTTTCCTCCAGTCCTGTCCATGTTGCAGCAAATGTTGAGAAATCTTTCTTTTTGATAGCTGAGTAATATTCCATTGTATACATGAACCACATATTCTTAATCCAGTCATCTGTTGAAGGGCATCTCGGCTCCTTCCACTATTTAGCTATTGTGGACAATGCTGCTATGAACATTGGGGTGCATATGGCCCTTCTCTTCACTACGTCTGTATCTTTGGGGTAAATACACAGCAGTGCAATTGCTGGATCATAGGGTAGCTCAATTTTTAACTTTTTAAGGGACCTCCACAGTTTTCCAGAGTAGCTGTACCAACTTGCATNGGTTTCTCTTGTCTTTGGAGATGTGTCATGAAAAAGGTTGCTGTGGCCAATGTCATAGAGGTTGCTGTCTATGCTCTCCTCTAGGATTTTGATGGATTCCTGTCTCACATCGAGGTCTTTCATCCATTTGGAGTTTATTTTTGCGTATGGTGTGAGAGAGTGGTCAAGTTTCATTTTTGCATGTAGCTTTCCAATTTTCCCAGCACCATTTATTGAAGAGACTGTCTTTTTTCCACCGGAAGTTTTTTCCTGTTTTATCAAAGATTAGTTGCCCAAAGAGCTGAGGGTCCATTTCTGGGTTCTCTATTCTGTTCCATTGGTCTATGGGTCTGTTTTTGTGCCAGTACCATGCTGTCTTTGTGATCACAGCTTTGTAGTACAACTTGAAATCTGGCATTGTGATGCCCCCAGCTTTGTTTTTCCTTTTCAACAGTTCCTTGGCGATTCAGGGCCTTTTCTGGTTCCACTCAAATTTAAGGGCTGTTTGTTCCATTTCTTTGAAAAATGTCATTGGTATTTTGATTGGAATGGCATTGAAAGTATAGATTGCTCTGGGTAGCATGGACATTTTAACTATGTTAATTCTTCTGATCCATGAGCATGGAATATTTTCCATCTTTTTGTGTTTTCCTCAATATCTTTTAAGAGTGATCTATAGTTTCTAGAATATAGATCCTTTACTTCTCTGGTTAAGTTAAGTCCGAGGTAACGTATGATTTTTGGGCTATTGTAAATGGGATGGATTCCCTAATTTCTCTTTCTTCAGTCTCATTGTTCATGTATAGAAATTCAACTGATGGGGCGCCTGGCTGGCTCCGTCGTTAAGCGTCTCCCTTTGGCTCAGGGAGTGATCCCAGTGGTCTGGGATCAAGCCCCGCATCAGGCTCCTCCGCTGGGAGCCTGCTTCTTCCTCTCCCACTCCCCCTGCTTGTGTTCCCTCTCTGGCTGGCTGTTTCTATGCAACTGATTTCTGAGCATTGATTTTGTATCTCGCCACATTACTGAATTGCTCTATAACTTCTAGTAGTTTGGGGGTGGATTCTTTTGGGTTTTCCATATAGAGTATCATGTCATCTGCAAAGAGAGACAGTTTGACTTCTTCTTTGCCGATTTGGATACCTTCTATCCCTTTTTGTTGTCTGATTGCTGTTGCAGCCCAGATTTAAGCGAGGGGCAACAGATTCCATTTCTGGATAAGAGGTATGGCATGGGACCAGAGAAATTGTTTGTGGAAATCTTTGCACATTATCTCCCACAGATAGCCACCCAAAATTGAATTCCAATGAATGCCTGGTGCCTCTGCCTTCTGGTAGGGAGCACTTAGAGAGTTTCCAAATTTCACAGGGGTAAAATTTGACATTTTGATACATTTTCCTTTCATTGGGAAGGTGGTACAGGAGGGAGAGCACTGGTTTGACTTCAGACCTGGATTCTGATCCTTACTTAGCCATTCATAAGATACATAGCTTTGTGGCCAGTTCGGACTCTGTGAACATTACTGTCCTCCTCTCTAAGTTAGTAATAAATATTACTCACCTCCTAGGGTAGTGCTGAGATGTAACTGAAGTAACTTACACAGTGTCTAATCCAGTGACTACTTTACTTAATCAAAGCAAGAACTCAGTAATATTTTTTTATTTTTTATTTTTTTTTTAAAGATTTTTTATTTATTCGACAGAGATAGAGACAGCCAGCGAGAGAGGGAACACAAACAGGGGGAGTGGGAGAGAAAGAAGCAGGCTCATAGCAGAGGAGCCTGACGTGGGGCTCGATCCCATAACGCCGGGATCACGCCCTGAGCCGAAGGCAGACGCTTTAACCGCTGAGCCACCCAGGCGCCCCAAGCACTCAGTAATATTAATCTGCTTCTCTCTACACTTGATCTGGGAGAGGCATGACTTTGTGCTCATAAGGAGGGTGACCATAAAATTTTTTGTCTAAATGAGGACACTTCTGAGTGTGCAATGAGGCATGATTAATATTTATGCCAGTTAAGAGTCATATGCTGGGAATAGTCCAGGAAAGTGGGTTGCCCTGGTTGTAAGGAACTGCTGGATGGGGCAAGGACAGGGCAATAGCTAATGTTTTCAATGAGAACTTTGCAGAGTCTATTCATATTAAATATTATTAAATATGCTTTAAATTAAAGGCATTATAAAGCAGATGAGAAAGCTAATAAGAGGAAATAAGAATTCAGAATAACTGCAGGACAATATTTTCTATTACCCTGCATTTCTTTGTTGGTATGGTATATCCCGTAGCAAATTTATCTTTTGTGTGAAGGTTAAAAAAACCCCAAGTTACAGGGGAATTAATCAAATCCACTCAAAAGCACTTTCTGCCTCTGTATCCTACTCCCCAACTAGTTTTTTCTCTAGATCCCATTTTAATCTCAGCATTACTAAATGTATAATTCCAGGAAAGAATAATTGACTAGGAGAATTCTTGCTATCAGAGTCTGGTACAGAGACAATTATATTTCTGTACATCTTGAATGGGAATAGATCAGCAATGCCAAAAATTCTCATTCTGTAGAGAACTACTTAAAATATGGTTGGTAAAGAAAAAACTCAGATCCATGATGTTCTGAGAGCTATTTTGTTTGGAGAGAATAGCAGGCCCTTATAGTCCATCTCAGAGATGTAGACATGGCAGAGCATTAGGACAAATTGAAACTGAATACAAATGACTAAGATTGCATGTTATCATATTCATGTCCAGATGGTTACGATGTTAAATGTTAGGTCCATATCTCTTTTGGCTATAACGACGAGCAAGTCTTAATGTCATTTTGTACTTGTACAGAATATGGTGCGTTCAATCCTTATTTTCTGCTGTTTTCTAAACTCAAGAAAAATAAGAAAGATTTCATTTCTTTGGTGGTAGATGCGGCAAATATGTATTAAGCATGTACTATGTGTTAGACTATCTCCAATGCATTCTCAAACATACTAAACTGTTTTTATAACAAAGTCTAAAAATTAATCAATTTATTTATCCTCTTCCTTAACAACAACAACAAAGTTTTAACCTATTTAAACATCCCTCCAACATCCCCTTGATTACTGTTACTGTTTTCTCCCACGTTATTGCGTACAATTTTGATTCCACATTGTTTTTAAATATAAATTTAATTATTTATATTCTTTTATTGTTAGTACTTGTTTGCATTTAAGAATATAGTTTCCTAATTTCTTTATTCCTTACCTCTGCCTTTATTTATTTCCTACCCAAGTATAGCTTTTAGTATTTCTTTTTTTTTTTTTAAAGATTTTATTTATTTATTTGACAGAGATAGAGACAGCCAGCGAGAGAGGGAACACAAGCAGGGGGAGTGGGAGAGGAAGAAGCAGGCTTCCAGTGGAGGAGCCTGACGTGGGGCTCGATCCCAGAATGCGGGGATCACGCTCTGAGCCGAAGGCAGACGCTTAACTGCTGTGCCACCCAGGCGCCCCTAGTATTTCTTTTGGCACAGGTCTGTGGGTAAAAGAGTTTTTAGTCTGAGTCAGGTTGGAAATGCTTTCTTTTCCCCCTCTGTCTCAAATGATGGCTTGAAGTAGTATAGGATATTAAGATCCATATTCCATCAGTATTTGGGAGATTTTTATTATCTCTGACGGTTATTCGGTAATGTTTTGGTAAATGATTTCTGGAGGTTGAAGAAGGGATCCTGATTTGTAGCATTTGTCAGTTTCTGTGGTATAAACATTCCCAACATGGTTATTTCAAGCTACTGACATTTTAAAGAGTGGCTCACAAGATTCCTGAAATTTTGGCAACCAGAATTTTGAGCTGGTGCAGGACAGCTCCAGCATGCCGTAACTTCTAATGTTGTTGAATAGAATTTATGTCAGTATGATTATCTTTCTATTCTAGGTAATCTTTCTCTCTGGGAGCTTTTAAGGCTTTCTTTTACTATTGATGTTCTGCAGTTTTAAATTATACATATATATTATATATATATATTATATTATATATTTTATTTATTTATTTATTTGAGAGTGAGGGAAGGGTAGAGGAAAAGAGACAGAGAATCTCAAGCAGACTCCATGCCCAGCTTGGAGCCCAATGGGGGCTTGATCTCACTACCCTGAGAGCATGAACTGAGCTAAGATCAAGAGTCCTTAACTGACTGAGCCACTCAGGCGCCCCTCCTTAAATATTTTGTCATGAATTTAACCTGTATTTGTACTGCGTGGGACCCAGTATGCCTTTTCATCTAAGGAATCAAATCTTTCTTCTGCTCTTCAAAAATCTCAGAATAATGGAAACAGCCATTACTTCTTCCCTATTCTCTCTAATCTCTCCCTCTGGAATTCTGATTAGATGTAACATGGAGCATCTAAATGTAGTCTCCATGGATTTTGTTCATTTTTAAAATTTATTATCCTTCTTGTTTCACTCAGGGTTTTTCTTTTCTTTTCTCCTTTCCTTTCCTTTCCTTTCCTTTCCTTTCCTTTCCTTTCCTTTCCTTTCCTTTCCTTTCCTTTCCTTTCCTTTCCTTTCCTTTCCTTTCCTTTCCTTTCCTTTCCTTTCCTTTCCTTTCCTTTCCTTTCCTTTCCTTTCCGTAGGCTCCTTTCCCAATGGGGGGGCCTGAACTCATGACCCTGAGATCAAGACCTGAGCTGAGATCAAGAGTTGGATGTTTAACTGACTGAGCCACCCAGGTGCCCCAAATTTAGTGGCTTTACATGCCATAAATTTATTATTTTACAAATTTTTAAGTTAGAATTCTGCTAGGTTTGGTATTAAGGTTATGCTGACCTGAAAGAAATGGACCTCTCTTTTCTTAGGGTATAGGTATGTCTTTGTAAAATTGTTACTATTTCTTTCTTAAATATTTGGCAGAATTCACCAGTGAAGATATCTGGGCCTGGAGATTTCTTTGTGGGAATGTATTTATTAATAGATTTAATTTCTTTTATAGATATAGACTATATTTTTAATGCTTTTTAGAATTAGTTTCAGAGGTAGAATTTAGTGATTCATCAGTTGCATATAACACCCAGTGCCCATTACATCAAGTGCCCTCCTTCATGTCCATCACCCAGCTATCCCTCACCTACCTCCCCTCAAGCAATCCTCAGTTCATTTCCTAAAATTCAGTGTCACTTATGGTTTGCCTCCCTCTCAATTGTCATCCTTTTTATTTTTTCTTTCCTTCCCCTGTGTTCATTTGTTTTGTTTCTTAAATTCCACATATGAGTAAAATCATATGGTATTTGTCTTTCTCTGACTTACTTCGCCTAGCATAATACACTCTAGTTCCACCCATGTCATTGCAAATCACAAGACTTCATTCTTTTTGATGGCTGAGTAATGTTCCATTGTAGATATATACCACCTCTTTATCCGTTCATCTGTAGATGGACATCTGGGCTCTTTCCATAGTTTGGCTATTGTGGACATTGCTACTATAAACATTGGGGTGCAGATGACCCTTTGAATCACTATATTTGTATCTTTGGAGTAAATACCTAGTAGTGCAGTTGCTGGGTCATAGTAGTCTATTTTTAACTTTTTTGAGGAACCTCCATATGTTTGCAGGAGTGGCTGCTCCAGTTGGCAGCCCCACCAACAGTATGAGAGGGTTCCCCTCTCTCCTCATCCTTGCCAACATCTGTTGTTTCCTGACTTATTAATTTTAGTCATTCTGATTGGTGTAAGGTGGTATCTCATTGTGGTTTTGATTTATATTTCCCTGATGCCCAGTGATGTGGAGCATTTTTAAATGTGTCTATTAGTCATGTGTATGTCTTCCTTAGAGAAATGTCTGTTCATGTCTTCTGCCCATTTTGATGGATTTTTTGTTTTTTAGGTGTTGAGTTTGATAAGTTCTTTGTAGATCTTGGATACTAGCCCTTTATCTGATATGTCATTTGCAAATATCTTCTCCCATTCTGTAGGCTGCCTTTTAGTTTCGTTAACTGTTTTCTTTGCTGTGCAAAAGCTTTTTATTTCAATGAGGTCCCAATAGTTCATTTTTGTTTTTGTTTCTTTTGCCTTTGAAAATGTTTCTAGCAAGAGGTTGCTGCAGCTGCAGTCATAGCAGTTTCTGCCTGCATTCTCCTCTAGGATTTTGGTGGATTCCTGTCACACATTTAGGTCTTACATCCACTTTGAGTTTATTTTTGTATATGATGCAAGAAGGTGGTCCAGTTTCATTCTTCTGCATGTGGCTGTCCAATTTTCCTAACACCATTTGTTGAAAAGACTGTCTTTTTTTCCATTGGATATTCTTTTTTTTAATAATATTTTTTTTATTATATTATGTTAGTCACCATACAGTACATCCCTAGTTTTTGATGTAAAGTTCCATGATTCATTACTTGCGTGTAACACCCAGTGCACCATGCAATATGTGCGTTCCTTACTACCCATCACCAGCCTATCCCATTCCCCCACCCCCTCCTCTCTGAAGCCCTCAGTTTGTTTTCCAAAGTCCATAGTCTCTCATAGTTCATTCTCCCTTCTGTTTACCCCCCTCTTTCTTCTTCCCTTTCTTCTCTTACTGATCTTCCTACTTCTTATGTTCCATAAATGAGCGAAACCATATGATAATTGTCTTTCTCTGCTTGACTTATTTCACTTAGCATTATCTCCTCCAGTCCCGTCCATGTTGCAGCAAATGTTGAGATATCGCTCTTTTTAGTGGCTGACTAATATTCCATTGTCTATATGGACCACATCTTCTTAATCCAGTCATCTGTTGAAGGGCATCTCAGCTCCTTCTACGATTTAGTTATTGTGGACAAAGCTGCTATGAACATGGGGTGCATATGGCCCTTCTCTTCACTACGTCTGTATCTTTGGGGTAAATACCCAATAGTGCAATTGCTGGATCATAGTGTAGCTCAATTTTTAACTTTTTAAGGGNCCTTCACGTTGTTGATTTTGGTGTTTCTGGATTGAGAGAAATTCAATTACTTAAATGAAAGCACTGGGGGAATCTCTTTATAATGTTCATTTCTGAGTTTCTTTGGCTGTCAGTCCACTAACATTGGTAATAAATGAGTTGGCTTAATACCTTCCATATATCTTGTTTGAGTTTTGTTTCTTTTCCCACAGTGCCTGCTCTTAGCGTCCTTCCTTCCTTATGAGGTTGGGAGTGTGTGTGTTATAGGTCACTTAGTTCCCTTTTTTTTTTTTTTTTTTTTTTTTTTTTTTTTTGCTGATACCATACTGTCTTGATGATTACAGTTTTATAATACAGCTTGAAGTTTGGAATTGTGATGCCTCCAGCTTTGGTTTCCTTTTTCAACATTCTTCTGGCTAGTCAGAATCTTTTGTGGTTCCATACAAATTTTAGGATTGTTTGTTCCAGCTCTGTGAAAAATATTCGTGGTATTTTGATAGGTATTACATTGAATGTGTAGATTGCTTTGGGTAGCATAGACATTTTAACATTATTTTTTCTTCCAAACCATGAGCATGGAATGTTATTCCTTTTCTTTGTGTCATCCTCAATTTCTTTCATGAGTGTTCTATAGTTTTCAGAGTACAGATCCTTTACCTCTTTGGTTAGGTTTATTTCTAGGTATCTTATGGCTTTTGGTGCAATTGTAAATGGGATTGATTCCTTGATTTCTCTTTCCTCTGCTTCATCGTTAGTATATAGAAATGCAACTGATTTCTGTGCATTGATTTTATATCCTACAACTTTGCTGAATTCCTGTATCAGTTATAGCAATTTTTGGTTGGAGGCTTTTGGGTTTTCTACATAGAGTATCATGCCATCTGTGAAGAGTGAGAGCATGTTTCAACATCTGCAAATCAATCAATGTGATATACCACATTAATAAAATAAAGGACAAAAACCTCTCAATAGATGCAGAAAAAGCATTTGACAAAATGCAGCATCCTTTCTTGATAAAAACTCTCTGCAGTGTAGGGATAGAAGGAATATACCTCAATATCATAAAAGCCATACACAAAAAACCCCACAGTGAATATTATCCCCAATGGGGAAAAACTGAGAGCCTTTCTCCTAACGTTAGGAACACGCAGGGATGTCCACTCTCACCGCTGTTGTTCAACATAGTACTGGAAGTCCTAGCCTCAACAATCAGACTACAGAAAGAAATAAAAGTCATTCAAATCAGCATAGATGTAGACTATTAAGATATTCTCTTTCTTCTTATGTCAATTTTGGTAAGTTGTGTTTTCTAGAAATTTGATTATTTTATTTAAATTGTAAAATTATTTGCTTCAATTTGTTCATAATAGTCTGTTCAATTTTAAAGTCTGTGTCTTTCATTTCTGACAATAGTAATTTGTAACTTTTCCATTTTTTTCTTGATTAATCTTCTTAGAGATTAATCAATTTTACTAATCTTTTCAAAGAACCAAAGTTTTGGATTTGTTTATTTTTTCTGTTATATGGATGTCTTCTCGTCTACGGCCATACCACCCTGAACGTGCCCGATCTTGTCTGTTATATGGATGTCTTCTGTGTCCTTGATTATGCTCCTATACTCATCATTCTTCTATTCTCAGCCTGATTTTCTGCCTTTTTAAAAAAATTTCATGAAAATACTTTGATTTTTAGCCTTCTTTTTTCCTAAGGAATGCATTTGAAATTACAGATTTTACCCAGCACAGCATTAGCTGCATTTCATATGTTTTAATATGTCATATTCTCATTATCATTCTGCTAAATATATTTTATAATTTTCATTATAATTTTTCTCTTGTGTGGTGTTATTTAGAAAAGTAATGCTACATTTACAAATATTTTGAGATTTTCTAATTATGTTTTGTTATTGATTTACAGATTAATTTTATAGATATACTCTGAATGATGTTAATTCTTTGAAATTTGTTGACTTGCTTTATGAACTAGCTTTTTGTTCATTTGAGTAAATATTTTATTTCACTCAAATATTTCTCTCATGTTTGAGTACAGCATTTGTTCTGTTTTCCTGTTGCTGTATCGCAAGCCATCCCAAACATTAGTGACCTAAAACTATCATTTGTTTTGCACTTAAATCTGCAATTTGGGTAGATCTCAGTGAGGACAGTTTGTCTTGGTTCATGTGGTATCAGCTGGGATGGCTTAGCAGCTAGAGGCTAATTTATGTTATTCAAGGAATTTGTTCGTTGTATCTAAGAGGTTGAATTTATTGGCAAATAATATATCTATACATTTTCTTTAAAAATATTTTTTAAAAGAATTTATTTATTTATTTGACAGAGAAAGAGAGAGAGAGAGATCACAAGTAGGCAGAGTGGCAGGCAGAGGGAGAGGGAGAAGCAGGCTCCCCGCTGAGCAGAGAGCCTGATGTGGGGCTTGATCCCAGGACCTTGGGATCATGACCTGAGCCAAAGGCAGACGCTTAGCTGACTGAGCCACACAGGCACCCCCATACATTTTCTTTATTAAACTTTTGATATTAGTGTATCTGTTTTGATAGACTTCCATTTAATTCCCAGTATTGATTTTATGTCTTCTCTCTTTCTTTCTTGATCAAACTGGCTAAAGCTTTATCAATATTTTGGGGTTTTTCAAAGAGCCAGATTTTGGTTTCATTGATTTTCTCTATTTGCTTTATGTTTTCAACTTTATTGATTTTTGGCTTTTATCTTTATCATTTCTTTCCTTCTACTTGATTTGATTTAGAGGTAATTTTCTCTCTTTTTTAAATATCTCAAGTTTGGTTTGAGACCTTTCTTCCTTTTTAGTATATTTAATGCTATAAATGTCTCTCTAAGCTTTGCTTTAGCTGCCTCCATTTTTTTTTCAATTAAGAACATATTCTAATTTTCTTTTTTGTTTGTTTTTATTTGTTTTTATTTTTAAGTTTTTATTGTAATTCCAGTTAGTTAACATACAGTGTTAATTTCAGGTACAAAATAGTCACTCAACACTTCATACATCACCCTGTGCACTCCTTAATCACCATCACCTGTTTCACCCATCCCCTCACCCACCTCCCCTCTCGTAACCATCAGTTTGTTCTCTATAGTTAAGAGTTGTTTCTTGGTTTGCTTCTTTCTTTCCTTTTTGTCTTTTTCCCTTTTCTCTTTTGTTTTGTTTTTAACTTTCATATTTGAGTGAAATCATATGGTATTGTCTTTCTCTGATTGGCTTGTTTTGTATTCTAATTTCCACTGAGACTTCTTTGACACATGAGTTTGTTAGGCATGTGTTCAATTTCCAAATATTTGGGAATTTTTCAGATATCTTTTAGTAATTGATTTCTAGTTCAATTCTATTGTGGTCTGATATATTGTATAATTTTATTTGTCTTATGGCCCAGAATATGGTCTGTCTGGCAGAATGCTATATGTGCTCTTGAAAAGAAAATGAATTCTGTTTTGCTGGGTGGAATGTTCCATAAATATCAATTATGTCAAGTTGGTTGGTAATGCTGTTCAGGATTTTCTATAAATTTGCTATTTTTTTGATCCATTTATTCTATAATTACTGAGACAGTAGTGCCAAAGTCTCCAATATAATTGTGGATTTATTTCTTCCTTCAGTTATACGAATTTTGCTTTTTGTATTTGAAATTTTGTTGTCAAGTGGATATACTTCTAACCTTTTAATGTCTTTTTGGTGTATTGATCCCTTTATCATTATATAATGCTCATCTTCGCCTCTGATCATATTGCTTGTTCTGAAATCTACTTTTCTGTGTCTTTAAATTTAAAATGACTCTCTTGAAACAACATGTAGTAAGATCTTTGATTTTTCCATTTTGATAATCTTTGCCTTATAATTGGAGTATTTGGTCTGTTTTTATTTGATGTAACTACTATCTGTATATCTATATCTATATATACCTATCTTTTTACAATTTATTTTTTATTTTTTCCTCCTGTGTTATGTTACTTTTGTTCCTCTGTTTTTTCTTTTGACTTAATCTAGAATTTATTTTTATATTTCATTTTTTTCTACTGGCTTGTTAGTCAAACCTTATTTTACTATTTTATCAAATATCCTAGAAATTACAACATACATCCTTAACTTATTGATATTTAATATATATTGGTACTTTTTTTTTAAATGATTTTTTATTATATTATGTTAGCCACCATACAGTACATCCCCAGTTTCCAATGTAAAGTTCGATGATTCATTAGTTGTGTATAACACCCAGTGCACTATATTGGTACTTTTATCACTAAAATGGCAATGTTAGTACTTAAGAATACTATAACTTCACTTGCCCTTTGTGTTACTCTTGTCATAGATTTTAAATTTACATGTGTTTTAATTCCCACAAACAGGTTATCATTATTATTTTGTTCAATCAGTATTCATTTTTACTAACATTTTATTTCTTAGTTTATTCCTTATTCTTCTATTTTCATATTTTTATCTGAGGTCATTTTCTTTCTATCTAAAAAACATTTTAGTATTAATATGTTAACAGATTTTTTTCTAACCACAGATTTTCTAATTTTGGTGCCGAGAAATATCTTCACATTTGAAGAAACTTTCACTGGGCTTAGAATTCTGTGTTGGCAGTTATTTTTTTTAAAATTTATTTACCACATTAAACATTTTGTGATTGTCCATACTACTAGGTATTTACCCAAAGAATACAAAAATACTAATTCAAAGGGATACATGAACCCCGATGTTTATTAGCAACATTATTTACAATAACCAAATTATAGAAAGAGCCCAAGTGTCCATAGATTGATGAATGGATAAAGAAGTGGTATATATACACAATGGAATATTACTTAGTGATCAAAAAGAATGAAATCTTGCCATTTTCAATGACATGGATGGAGCTAGAGAGTATAATGCTGTACAAAACAAGTCAGTCAGAGAAAAACAAATACTATATGATTTCACTCATTAAGGAGTGCACTTGTGATGAGTACCTGGTGATGTACGGAAGTGTTGAACCACTATATTGTACACCTGAAACTAATATTACACTGTATGTTAACCAACCGGGATTTAAATAAAAACTTTAAAAAAAAGGATCTTGTGATTGTTTTCTAGCTTCCAGTCTTTTTTTTTTTTTTAAAGATTTTATTTATTTATTTGACACAGAGAGAGAGACAGCCAGTGAGAGAGGGAACACAAGCAGAGGGAGTGGGAGAGGGAGAAGCAGGCTCCCAGGGGAGGAGCCTGACACGGGGCTCAATCCCAGAATGCCAGGATCACGCCCTGAGCCGAAGGCAGACGCTTCATGACTCAGCCACCCAGGCGCCCCTCTAGCTTATAGTTTTACTAGCTCTTCTGAAGATAATATCTTGCCCCACCTTTTTCTGGTTGCTTTTATCCAAAGCTTTTTATTGTGGGAAATTTCAAGCAACTACAGAATTTTACAGAATGTTATAATGAACCCCATTTCTCCATCATTCAGGTTTGATAATTATTAACTTGTGGCTAATCTTCTTTAATCTCTAGTTCCACCAATTTTTTTCTTATTATTTTGAGTCAATGTCAAAATATCAACTTATCAACTTATTTAATTTGTATATATTTTGGTATGTATCTCTAAAGCTAAGGGTTTAAGAACACATAACCCCAATGCCATTATCATGCCTGAAAATAATATTTCCTTAGTATGACCAAATAACTACTTCACATTACTTGAAAATATAGGAAATACCTACTTATACATATGTATATGAAATCTACACATACATTCTTTTTTTTTAAAAAGTTTTATTTATTTATGTGACAGAGAGACAGCCAGTAAGAGAGGGAACACAGCAGGGGAGAGGGAGAGGAAGAAGCAGGCTCCCAGCCGAGGAGCCTGATGTGGGACTTGACCAGAATGCCAGGATCACGCCCTGAACCGAAGACAGACGCTTGAGGACTGCGCCACCCAGGCGCCCCTACACATACATTCTTAACATATATTTAACATACGTGAATATGTGTGTATGTTTAACATTCTTTTGGTTTGAATCAGGAATCAGGTAAAATTTATTGTTGGAATTGATTGAGATATTTTTAAGGTTTTTAAATAGATATTTTCCTGCCTTTCTCTCTCTCTCTCTCCTTCCTTATTTATTTCTTTCATCTTGTGCTGTTTGTTTAAAAAACGGGATCGGGGGAGGAGGTTAAGATGGCGGAGGAGTAGGGAACCCCTTTTTCAGCCGGTCCCCTGAGTTGAGCTGGATAGGTAC